>NC_030387.2:16543787-16596679 GCF_001625215.2 Daucus carota subsp. sativus | reverse complement strand
GCTGGAATGAAGCTACATGTTGTTTCAACTCAATCACAGCCAATAATGAAGCAACAAGTGTTTCGGGCTCAACGAGTCAAGAATGAAACTACAAGTTGATTCTATTTAAACAACCGAAAATGAAGCTACAAATTGTTTCAACTTCAAACGAGTCTAGAATGAAGCTACAAGTTGGCATCCACTCGTTTGAAGTGAAAACAACTTGTAGCTTCATTTTCAGTTGTTTAAAATTGAATCAACTTGCAGTTTCATTCTGACTCGTTTGAGCCTGTAAACAACATGTTGCTTCATTATTGGCTAGATCGAAGTTGGAAACAACTTGTAGCTTCATTCTAGACTCGTTTGAAGTTGAAAACAATTTGTAGTTTCATTCTTGACTCGTTTGAGCCCGGAAACAACTCTTGTGTCATTATTGGCTGGATTGAAGTTGAAACAACTTGTAGCTTCATTCCCAGACTCCTTGAAGTTGAACACAACTTGTAGCTTCATTTTCGGTTGTTTAAAATTAGAATCAACTTGTAGTTTCATTCTTGACTCGTTTCAGCCTGTAAACAACTTGTTGCTTCATTATTGGCTAGATCGAAGTTGGAAACAACTTGTGCTTCATTCGAGACTCGTTTGAAGTTGAAAACAATTGTAGTTTCATTCTTGACTCGTTTGAGCCGGAAACAACTTGTTGTTTCATTATTGGCTGGATTGAAGTTGGAAACAACTTGTAGCTTCATTCCAGACTCGTTTGAAGTTGAACACAACTTGTAGCTTCATTTTCGGTTGTTAAAATTAGAATCAACTTGTAGTTTCATTCTTGACTCGTTTGAGCCTGTAAACAACTTGTTGCTTCATTATTGGCTAGATTGAAGTGGAAACAACTTGTAGCTTCATTCCAGACTCGTTTGAAGTGGAAAACAATTTGTAGCTTCATTTTCGGTTGTTTAAAATTAGAATCAACTTGTAGTTTCATTCTTGACTCGTTTGAGCCCGAAACAACTTGTTGCTTCATTATTGGCTGGATTGAAGTTGGAAACAACATCTAGCTTCATTCCAGACTCGTTTGAAGTTGAAAACAACTTGTAGCTTCATTTCAGTTGTTTAAAATTAAATCAACTTGTAGTTTCATTCTTGACTCGTTTGAGCCTGTAAACAACTTGTTGCTTCATTATTGGCTAGATTGAAGTTGGAAACAACTTGTAGCTTCATTCAAGACTCGTTTGAAGTTGAAAACACACTTGTAGCTTCATTTTCGGTTGTTTAAAATTAGAATCAACGTTTTAGTTTCATTCTTGACTCGTTTCAGCCTGTAAACAACTTGTTGCTTCATTATTGGCTAGATTGAAGTTGGAAACAACTTGTAGCTTCATTCTAGACTCGTTTGAAGTTGAAAACAATTTGTAGCTTCATTTTCGGTTGTTTAAATTAGAATCAACTTGTAGTTTCATTCTTGACTCGTTTGAGCCTGGAAACAACTTGTTGCTTCATTATTGGCTAGATTGAAGTTGGAAACACATCTAGCTTCATTCCAGACTCGTTTGAAGTTGAAACAACTTGTAGCTTCATTTTCAGTTGTTTAAAATTAGAATCAACTTGTAGTTCATTCTTGACTCGTTTGAGCCTGTAAACAACTTGTTGCTTCATTATTGGGTAGATTGAAGTTGGATGCAACTCGTAGCTTCATTCTAGACTCGTTGAAGTTGAAAACAATTGTAGTTTCATTATTGACACGTTTGAATCCGGAAACAACTTCTTGTTTCATTATTGGCTGGATTGAAGTTGGAAACGGCTTGTAGTTTCATTCCAGACTCCTTTGAAGTTGAACACAACTTGTAGCTTCATTTTCGGTGTTTAAAATTAGAATCAACTTGTAGTTTCATTCTTGACTCGTTTGAGCCTGTAAACAACTTTTGCTTCATTATTGGCTCGATTGAAGTTGGATACAACTTGTAGCTTCATCTAGACTCGTTTGAAGTTGAAAACAATTTGTAGCTTCATTTTCGTTTGTTTAAAATTAGAATCAACTTGTAGTTTCATTCTTGACTCGTTGAGCCTGGAAACAACTTTTACTTCATTATTGGCTAGATTGAAGTTGGAAACAACTTGTAGCTTCATTCCAAACTCGTTTGAAGTTGAAACAACTTGTAGCTTCATTTCGGTTTGTTTAAAATTAATATCAACTTTTAGTTTCATTCTTGACTCGTTTCAGCCTGTAAACAACTTGTTGCTTCATTATTGGCTAGATTGAAGTTGGATACAACTTGTAGCTTCATTCTAGACTCGTTTGAAGTTGAAAACAACTTGTAGCTTCATTTTCAGTTGTTTAAAATTAGAATCAACTTGCAGTTTCATTCTTGACTCGTTTGAGCCTGTAAACAACATGTTGCTTCATTATTGGCCAGATCGAAGTTGGAAACACTTGTAGCTTCATTCTAGACTCATTTGAAGTTGAAAACAATTTGTAGTTTCATTCTTCACTCGTTTGAGCCCGGAAACAACTTCTTGTTTCATTATTGGCTGGATTGAAGTTGGAAACGGCTTGTAGCTTCATTTCAGACTCCTTTGAAGTTGAACACAACTTGTAGCTTCATTTTCGGTTGTTTAAAATTAGAATCAACTTGTAGTTTCATTCTTGACTCGTTTCAGCCTGTAAACAACTTGTTCCTTCATTATTGCCTAGATCGAAGTTGGAAACAACTTGTAGCTTCATTCTGGACTCGTTTGAAGTTGAAAACAATTTGTAGTTTCATTCTTGACTCGTTTGAGCCCGGAAACAACTTGTTGTTTCATTATTGGCTGGATTGAAGTTGGGAAACGACTTGTAGCTTCATTCCAGACTCGTTTGATGTTGAACACAACTTGAAGCTTCATTTTCGGTTGTTTAAAATTAGAATCAACTTGTAGTTTCATTCTTGAGTCGTTTGAGCCTGTAAACAACTTGTTGCTTCATTATTGGCTAGATTGAAGTTGGAAACAACTTGTAGCTTCATTCTAGACTCGTTTGAAGTGGAAAACAATTTGTAGCTTCATTTTCGGTTGTTTAAAATTAGAATCAACTTGTAGTTTCATTCTTGACTCGTTTGAGCCCGGAAACAACTTGTTGCTTCATTATTGGCTGGATTGAAGTTGGAAACAACATCTAGCTTCATTCCAGACTCGTTTGAAGTTGAAAACAACTTGTAGCTTCATTTTCAGTTGTTTAAAATTAGAATCAATTTGTAGTTTCATTCTTGACTCGTTTGAGCCTGTAAACAACTTGTTGCTTCATTATTGGCTAGATTGAAGTTGGATGCAACTTGTAGCTTCATTCCAAACTCGTTTGAAGTTGAAAACAACTTGTAGCTTCATTTTCGATTGTTTAAAATTAGAATCAACTTTTAGTTTCGTTCTTGACTCGTTTCAGCCTGTAAACAACTTGTTGCTTCATTATTGGCTAGATTGAAGTTGGATACAACTTGTAGCTTCATTCTAGACTCGTTTGAAGTGGAAAACAATTTGTAGCTTCAATTTCGATTGTTTAAAATTAGAATCAACTTGTAGTTTCATTCTTGACTCGTTTGAGCCCGGAAACAACTTGTTGCTTCATTATTGGCTGGATTGAAGTTGGAAACAACATCTAGCTTCATTCCAGACTCATTTGAAGTTGAAAACAACTTGTAGCTTCATTTTCAGTTGTTTAAAATTAGAATCAACTTTTAGTTTCATTCTTGACTCGTTTGAGCCTGTAAACAACTTGTTGCTTCATTATTGGCTAGATTGAAGTTGGATGCAACTTGTAGCTTCATTCTAGACTCGTTAGAAGTTGAAAACAACTTGTAGCTTCATTTTCAGTTGTTTAAAATTAGAATCAACTTGCAGTTTCATTCTTGACTCGTTTGAGCCTGTAAACAACATGTTGCTTCATTATTGGCCAGATCGAAGTTGGAAACAACTTGGAGCTTCATTCTAGACTCGTTTGAAGTTGAAAACAATTTGTAGTTTCATTCTTGACACGTTTGAGCCCGGAAACAACTTCTTGTTTCATTATTGGCTGGATTGAAGTTGGAAACGGCTTGTAGTATCATTCCAGACTCCTTTGAAGTTGAACACAACTTGTAGCTTCATTTTCGGTTGTTTAAAATTAGAATCAACTTGTAGTTTCATTCTTGACTCGTTTGAGCCTGTAAACAACTTGTTGCTTCATTATTGGCTCGATTGAAGTTGGATACAACTTGTAGCTTCATTCTAGACTCGTTTGAAGTTGAAAACAATTTGTAGCTTCATTTTCGGTTGTTTAAAATTAGAATCAACTTTTAGTTTCATTCTTGACTCGTTTCAGCCTGTAAACAACTTGTTGCTTCATTATTGGCTAGATTGAAGTTGGACACAACTTGTAGCTTCATTCTAGACTCGTTTGAAGTGGAAAACAATTTGTAGCTTCATTTTCGGTTGTTTAAAATTAGAATCAACTTGTAGTTTCATTCTTGACTCGCTTGAGCCCGGAAACAACTTGTTGCTTCATTATTGGCTGGATTGAAGTTGGAAACAACATGTAGCTTCATTCCAGACTCGTTTATAGTTGAAAACAACTTGTAGCTTCATTTTCAGTTGTTTAAAATTAGAATCAACTTGCAGTTTCATTCTTGACTCGTTTGAGCCTGTAAACAACATATTGCTTCATTATTGGCTAGATCGAAGTTGGAAATAACTTGTAGCTTTATTCTAGACTCGTTTGAAGTTGAAAACAATTTGTAGTTTCATTCTTGACTCGTTTGAGCCCGGAAACAACTTCTTGTTTCATTATTGGCTGGATTGAAGTTGGAAACGGCTTGTAGCTTCATTCCAGACTCCTTTGAAGTTGAACACAACTTGTAGCTTCATTTTCGGTTGTTTAAAATTAGAATCAACTTGTAGTTTCATTCTTGACTCGTTTCAGCCTGTAAACAACTTGTTGCTTCATTATTGGCTAGATCGAAGTTGGAAACAACTTGCAGCTTCATTCTAGACTCGTTTGAAGTTGAAAACAATTTGTAGTTTCATTCTTGACTCGTTTGAGCCCGGAAACAACTTGTTGTTTCATTATTGGCTGGATTGAAGTTGGAAACGACTTGTAGCTTCATTCCAGACTCGTTTGATGTTGAACACAACTTGAAGCTTCATTTTCGGTTGTTTAAAATTAGAATCAACTTGTAGTTTCATTCTTGACTCGTTTGAGCCTGTAAACAACTTGTTGCTTCATTATTGGCTAGATTGAAGTTGGATACAACTTGTAGCTTCATTCTAGACTCGTTTCAAGTGGAAAACAATTTGTAGCATCATTTTCGGTTGTGTAAAATTAGAATCAACTTGTAGTTTCATTCTTGACTCGTTTGAGCCCGGAAACAACTTGTTGCTTCATTATTGGCTGGATTGAAGTTGGAAACAACATCTAGCTTCATTCCAGACTCGTTTGAAGTTGAAAACAATTTGTAGCTTCATTTTCAGTTGTTTAAATTAGAATCAATTTGTAGTTTCATTCTTGACTCGTTTGAGCCTGTAAACAACTTGTTGCTTCATTATTGGCTAGATTGAAGTTGGATGCAACTTGTAGCTTCATTCCAAACTCGTTTGAAGTTGAAAACAACTTGTAGCTTCATTTTCGATTGTTTAAAATTAGAATCAACTTTTAGTTTCATTCTTGACTCGTTTCAGCCTGTAAACAACTTGTTGCTTCATTATTGGCTAGATTGAAGTTGGATACAACTTGTAGCTTCATTCTAGACTCGTTTCAAGTGGAAAACAATTTGTAGCATCATTTTCGGTTGTTTAAAATTAGAATCAACTTGTAGTTTCATTCTTGACTCGTTTGAGCCCGGAAACAACTTGTTGCTTCATTATTGGCTGGATTGAAGTTGGAAACAACATGTAGCTTCATTCCAGACTCGTTTATAGTTGAAAACAACTTGTAGCTTCATTTTCAGTTGTTTAAAATTAGAATCAACTTGCAGTTTCATTCTTGACTCGTTTGAGCCTGTAAACAACATATTGCTTCATTATTGGCTAGATCGAAGTTGGAAATAACTTGTAGCTTTATTCTAGACTCGTTTGAAGTTGAAAACAATTTGTAGTTTCATTCTTGACTCGTTTGAGCCCGGAAACAACTTCTTGTTTCATTATTGGCTGGATTGAAGTTGGAAACGGCTTGTAGCTTCATTCCAGACTCCTTTGAAGTTGAACACAACTTGTAGCTTCATTTTCGGTTGTTTAAAATTAGAATCAACTTGTAGTTTCATTCTTGACTCGTTTCAGCCTTTAAACAACTTGTTGCTTCATTATTGGCTAGATCGAAGTTGGAAACAACTTGCAGCTTCATTCTAGACTCGTTTGAAGTTGAAAACAATTTGTAGTTTCATTCTTGACTCGTTTGAGCCCGGAAACAACTTGTTGTTTCATTATTGGCTGGATTGAAGTTGGAAACGACTTGTAGCTTCATTCCAGACTCGTTTGAAGTTGAACACAACTTGTAGCTTCATTTTCGGTTGTTTAAAATTAGAATCAACTTGTAGTTTCATTCTTGACTCGTTTCAGCCTGTAAACAACTTGTTGCTTCATTATTGGCTAGATCGAAGTTGGAAACAACTTGCAGCTTCATTCTAGACTCGTTTGAAGTTGAAAACAATTTGTAGTTTCATTCTTGACTCGTTTGAGCCCGGAAACAACTTGTTGTTTCATTATTGGCTCGATTGAAGTTGGATACAACTTGTAGCTTCATTCTAGACTCGTTTGAAGTTGAAAACAATTTGTAGCTTCATTTTCGGTTGTTTAAAATTAGAATCAACTTTTAGTTTCATTCTTGACTCGTTTCAGCCTGTAAACAACTTGTTGCTTCATTATTGGCTAGATTGAAGTTGGACACAACTTGTAGCTTCATTCTAGACTCGTTTGAAGTGGAAAACAATTTGTAGCTTCATTTTCGGTTGTTTAAAATTAGAATCAACTTGTAGTTTCATTCTTGACTCGCTTGAGCCCGGAAACAACTTGTTGCTTCATTATTGGCTGGATTGAAGTTGGAAACAACATGTAGCTTCATTCCAGACTCGTTTATAGTTGAAAACAACTTGTAGCTTCATTTTCAGTTGTTTAAAATTAGAATCAACTTGCAGTTTCATTCTTGACTCGTTTGAGCCTGTAAACAACATATTGCTTCATTATTGGCTAGATCGAAGTTGGAAATAACTTGTAGCTTTATTCTAGACTCGTTTGAAGTTGAAAACAATTTGTAGTTTCATTCTTGACTCGTTTGAGCCCGGAAACAACTTCTTGTTTCATTATTGGCTGGATTGAAGTTGGAAACGGCTTGTAGCTTCATTCCAGACTCCTTTGAAGTTGAACACAACTTGTAGCTTCATTTTCGGTTGTTTAAAATTAGAATCAACTTGTAGTTTCATTCTTGACTCGTTTCAGCCTGTAAACAACTTGTTGCTTCATTATTGGCTAGATCGAAGTTGGAAACAACTTGCAGCTTCATTCTAGACTCGTTTGAAGTTGAAAACAATTTGTAGTTTCATTCTTGACTCGTTTGAGCCCGGAAACAACTTGTTGTTTCATTATTGGCTGGATTGAAGTTGGAAACGACTTGTAGCTTCATTCCAGACTCGTTTGATGTTGAACACAACTTGAAGCTTCATTTTCGGTTGTTTAAAATTAGAATCAACTTGTAGTTTCATTCTTGACTCGTTTGAGCCTGTAAACAACTTGTTGCTTCATTATTGGCTAGATTGAAGTTGGATACAACTTGTAGCTTCATTCTAGACTCGTTTCAAGTGGAAAACAATTTGTAGCATCATTTTCGGTTGTGTAAAATTAGAATCAACTTGTAGTTTCATTCTTGACTCGTTTGAGCCCGGAAACAACTTGTTGCTTCATTATTGGCTGGATTGAAGTTGGAAACAACATCTAGCTTCATTCCAGACTCGTTTGAAGTTGAAAACAATTTGTAGCTTCATTTTCAGTTGTTTAAAATTAGAATCAATTTGTAGTTTCATTCTTGACTCGTTTGAGCCTGTAAACAACTTGTTGCTTCATTATTGGCTAGATTGAAGTTGGATGCAACTTGTAGCTTCATTCCAAACTCGTTTGAAGTTGAAAACAACTTGTAGCTTCATTTTCGATTGTTTAAAATTAGAATCAACTTTTAGTTTCATTCTTGACTCGTTTCAGCCTGTAAACAACTTGTTGCTTCATTATTGGCTAGATTGAAGTTGGATACAACTTGTAGCTTCATTCTAGACTCGTTTCAAGTGGAAAACAATTTGTAGCATCATTTTCGGTTGTTTAAAATTAGAATAAACTTGTAGTTTCATTCTTGACTCGTTTGAGCCCGGAAACAACTTGTTGCTTCATTATTGGCTGGATTGAAGTTGGAAACAACATGTAGCTTCATTCCAGACTCGTTTATAGTTGAAAACAACTTGTAGCTTCATTTTCAGTTGTTTAAATTTAGAATCAACTTGCAGTTTCATTCCTGACTCGTTTGAGCCTGTAAACAACATATTGCTTCATTATTGGCTAGATCGAAGTTGGAAATAACTTGTAGCTTTATTCTAGACTCGTTTGAAGTTGAAAACAATTTGTAGTTTCATTCTTGACTCGTTTGAGCCCGGAAACAACTTCTTGTTTCATTATTGGCTGGATTGAAGTTGGAAACGGCTTGTAGCTTCATTCCAGACTCCTTTGAAGTTGAACACAACTTGTAGCTTCATTTTCGGTTGTTTAAAATTAGAATCAACTTGTAGTTTCATTCTTGACTCGTTTCAGCCTGTAAACAACTTGTTGCTTCATTATTGGCTAGATCGAAGTTGGAAACAACTTGCAGCTTCATTCTAGACTCGTTTGAAGTTGAAAACAATTTGTAGTTTCATTCTTGACTCGTTTGAGCCCGGAAACAACTTTTTGTTTCATTATTGGCTGGATTGAAGTTGGAAACGACTTGTAGCTTCATTCCAGACTCGTTTGATGTTGAACACAACTTGAAGCTTCATTTTCGGTTGTTTAAAATTAGAATCAACTTGTAGTTTCATTCTTGACTCGTTTGAGCCTGTAAACAACTTGTTGCTTCATTATTGGCTAGATTGAAGTTGGATACAACTTGTAGCTTCATTCTAGACTCGTTTCAAGTGGAAAACAATTTGTAGCATCATTTTCGGTTGTGTAAAATTAGAATCAACTTGTAGTTTCATTCTTGACTCGTTTGAGCCCGGAAACAACTTGTTGCTTCATTATTGGCTGGATTGAAGTTGGAAACAACATCTAGCTTCATTCCAGACTCGTTTGAAGTTGAAAACAATTTGTAGCTTCATTTTCAGTTGTTTAAAATTAGAATCAATTTGTAGTTTCATTCTTGACTCGTTTGAGCCTGTAAACAACTTGTTGCTTCATTATTGGCTAGATTGAAGTTGGATGCAACTTGTAGCTTCATTCCAAACTCGTTTGAAGTTGAAAACAACTTGTAGCTTCATTTTCGATTGTTTAAAATTAGAATCAACTTTTAGTTTCATTCTTGACTCGTTTCAGCCTGTAAACAACTTGTTGCTTCATTATTGGCTAGATTGAAGTTGGATACAACTTGTAGCTTCATTCTAGACTCGTTTCAAGTGGAAAACAATTTGTAGCATCATTTTCGGTTGTTTAAAATTAGAATCAACTTGTAGTTTCATTTTTGACTCGTTTGAGCCCGGAAACAACTTGTTGCTTCATTATTGGCTGGATTGAAGTTGGAAACAACATCTAGCTTCATTCCAGACTCATTTGAAGTTGAAAACAACTTGTAGCTTCATTTTCAGTTGTTTAAAATTAGAATCAACTTGTAGTTTCATTCTTGACTCGTTTGAGCCTGTAAACAACTTGTTGCTTCATTATTGGCTAGATTGAAGTTGGATGCAACTTGTAGCTTCATTCTAGACTCGTTTGAAGTTGAAAACAATTTGTAGCTTCATTTTCGGTTGTTTAAAATTAGAATCAACCTGTAGTTTCATTCTTGACTCGTTTGAGCCCGGAAACAACTTTTTGCTTCATTATTGGCTGGATTGAAGTTGGAAACAACATGTAGCTTCATTCCAGACTCGTTTGAAGTTGAAAACAACTTGTAGCTTCATTTTCAGTTGTTTAAAATTAGAATCAACTTACAGTTTCATTCTTGACTCGTTTGAGCCTGTAAACAACATGTTGCTTCATTATTGGCTAGATCGAAGTTGGAAACAACTTGTAGCTTCATTCTAGACTCGTTTGAAGTTGAAAACAATTTGTAGTTTCATTCTTGACACGTTTGAGCCCGGAAACAACTTTTTGCTTCATTATTGGCTGGATTGAAGTTGGAAACAACTTGGAGCTTCATTCCAGACTCCTTTGAAGTTGAAAACAACTTGTAGCTTCATTTTCGGTCGTTTAAAATTAGAATCAACTTTTAGTTTCATTCTTGACTCGTTTCAGCCTGTAAACAACTTTTTGCTTCATTATTGGCTAGATCGAAGTTGGAAACAACTTGTAGCTTCATTCTAGACTCGTTTGAAATTGAAAACAATTTGTAGTTTCATTCTTGACTCGTTTGAGCCCGGAAACAACATGTTGTTTCATTATTGGCTAGATTGAAGTTGGAAACGACTTGTAGCTTCTTTCCAGACTCGTTTGATGTTGAACACAACTTGAAGCTTCATTTTCGGTAGTTTAAAATTAGAATCAACTTGTAGTTTCATTCTTGACTCGTTTGAGCCTGTAAACAACTTGTTGCTTCATTATTGGCTAGTTTGAAGTTGGAAACAACTTTTAGCTTCATTCTAGACTCGTTTGAAGTGGAAAACAATTTGTAGCTTCATTTTCGGTTGTTTAAAATTATAATCAACTTGTAGTTTCATTCTTGACTCGTTCGAGCCCGGAAACAACTTGTTGCTTCATTATTGGCTGGATTGAAGTTGGAAACAACATCTAGCTTCATTCCAGACTCGTTTGAAGTTGAAAACAATTTGTAGCTTCATTTTCAGTTGTTTAAAATTAGAATCAATTTGTAGTTTCATTCTTGACTCGTTTGAGCCTGTAAACAACTTGTTGCTTCATTATTGGCTAGATTGAAGTTGGATGCAACTTGTAGCTTCATTCCAAACTCGTTTGAAGTTGAAAACAACTTGTAGCTTCATTTTCGATTGTTTAAAATTAGAATCAACTTTTAGTTTCATTCTTGACTCGTTTCAGCCTGTAAACAACTTGTTGCTTCATTATTGGCTAGATTGAAGTTGGATACAACTTGTAGCTTCATTCTAGACTCGTTTCAAGTGGAAAACAATTTGTAGCATCATTTTCGGTTGTTTAAAATTAGAATCAACTTGTAGTTTCATTCTTGACTTGTTTGAGCCCGGAAACAACTTGTTGCTTCATTATTGGCTGGATTGAAGTTGGAAACAACATCTAGCTTCATTCCAGACTCATTTGAAGTTGAAAACAACTTGTAGCTTCATTTTCAGTTGTTTAAAATTAGAATCAACTTGTAGTTTCATTCTTGACTCGTTTGAGCCTGTAAACAACTTGTTGTTTCATTATTGGCTAGATTGAAGTTGGATGCAACTTGTAGCTTCATTCTAGAATCGTTTGAAGTTGAAAACAATTTGTAGCTTCATTTTCGGTTGTTTAAAATTGGAATCAACTTGTAGTTTCATTCTTGACTCGTTTGAGCCCGGAAACAACTTTTTGCTTCATTATTGGCTGGATTGAAGTTGGAAACAACATGTAGCTTCATTCCAGACTCGTTTGAAGTTGAAAACAACTTGTAGCTTCATTTTCAGTTGTTTAAAACTAGAATCAACTTGCAGTTTCATTCTTGACTCGTTTGAGCCTGTAAACAACATGTTGCTTCATTATTGGCTAGATCGAATTTGGAAACAACTTGTAGCTTCATTCTAGACTCGTTTGAAGTTGAAAACAATTTGTAGTTTCATTCTTGACACGTTTGAGCCCGGAAACAACTTCTTGTTTCATTATTGGCTGGATTGAAGTTGGAAACAGCTTGTAGCTTCATTCCAGACTCCTTTGAAGTTGAACACAACTTGTAGCTTCATTTTCGGTTGTTTAAAATTAGAATCAACTTGTAGTTTCATTCTTGACTCGTTTAAGCCTGTAAACAACTTGTTGCTTCATTATTGGCTCGATTGAAGTTGGATACAACTTGTAGCTCGTTTGAAGTTGAAAACAATTTGTAGCTTCATTTTCGGTTGTTTAAAATTAGAATCAACTTGTAGTTTCATTCTTGACTCGTTTGAGCCTGGAAACAACTTTTTGCTTCATTATTGGCTAGATTGAAGTTGCAAACAACTTGTAGCTTCATTCCAAACTCGTTTGAAGTTGAAAACAACTTGTAGCTTCATTTTCGGTTGTTTAAAATTAGAATCAACTTTTAGTTTCATTCTTGACTCGTTTCAGCCTGTAAACAACTTGTTGCTTCATTATTGGCTAGATCGAAGTTGGAAACAACTTGTAGCTTCATTCTAGACTCGTTTGAAGTTGAAAACAATTTGTAGTTTCATTCTTGACACGTTTGAGCCCGGAAACAACTTTTTGCTTCATTATTGGCTGGATTGAAGTTGGAAACAGCTTGTAGCTTCATTCCAGACTCCTTTGAAGTTGAAAACAACTTGTAGCTTCATTTTCGGTTGTTTAAAATTAGAATCAACTTTTAGTTTCATTCTTGACTCGTTTCAGCCTGTAAACAACTTGTTGCTTCATTATTGGCTAGATCGAAGTTGGAAACAACTTGTAGCTTCATTCTAGACTCGTTTGAAGTTGAAAACAATTTGTAGTTTCATTCTTGACTCGTTTGAGCCCGGAAACAACTTGTTGTTTCATTATTGGCTGGATTGAAGTTGGAAACGACTTGTAGCTTCATTCCAGACTCGTTTGATGTTGAACACAACTTGAAGCTTCATTTTCGGTTGTTTAAAATTAGAATCAACTTGTAGTTTCATTCTTGACTCGTTTGAGCCTGTAAACAACTTGTTGCTTCATTATTGGCTAGATTGAAGTTGGAAACAACTTGTAGCTTCATTCTAGACTCGTTTGAAGTGGAAAACAATTTGTAGCTTCATTTTCGGTTGTTTAAAATTAGAATCAACTTGTAGTTTCATTCTTGACTCGTTTGAGCCTGTAAACAACTTGTTGCTTCATTATTGGCTAGATTGAAGTTGGATACAACTTGTAGCTTCATTCTAGACTCGTTTCAAGTGGAAAACAATTTATAGCATCATTTTCGGTTGTTTAAAATTAGATTCAACTTGTAGTTTCATTCTTGACTCGTTTGAGCCCGGAAACAACTTGTTGCTTCATTATTGGCTGGATTGAAGTTGGAAACAACATCTAGCTTCATTCCAGACTCGTTTGAAGTTGAAAACAATTTGTAGCTTCATTTTCAGTTGTTTAAAATTAGAATCAATTTGTAGTTTCATTCTTGACTCGTTTGAGCCTGTAAACAACTTGTTGCTTCATTATTGGCTAGATTGAAGTTGGATGCAACTTGTAGCTTCATTCCAAACTCGTCTGAAGTTGAAAACGACTTGTAGCTTCATTTTCGATTGTTTAAAATTAGAATCAACTTTTAGTTTCATTCTTGACTCGTTTCAGCCTGTAAACAACTTGTTGCTTCATTATTGGCTAGATTGAAGTTGGATACAACTTGTAGCTTCATTCTAGACTCGTTTCAAGTGGAAAACAATTTGTAGCATCATTTTCGGTTGTTTAAAATTAGAATCAACTTGTAGTTTCATTCTTGACTCGTTTGAGCCCGGAAACAACTTGTTGCTTCATTATTGGCTGGATTGAAGTTGGAAACAACATCTAGCTTCATTCCAAACTCATTTGAAGTTGAAAACAACTTGTAGCTTCATTTTCAGTTGTTTAAAATTAGAATCAACTTGTAGTTTCATTCTTGACTCGTTTGAGCCTGTAAACAACTTGTTGCTTCATTATTGGCTAGATTGAAGTTGGATGCAACTTGTAGCTTCATTCTAGACTCGTTTGAAGTTGAAAACAATTTGTAGCTTCATTTTCGGTTGTTTAAAATTAGAATCAACCTGTAGTTTCGTTCTTGACTCGTTTGAGCCCGGAAACAACTTTTTGCTTCATTATTGGCTGGATTGAAGTTGGAAACAACATGTAGCTTCATTCCAGACTCGTTTGAAGTTGAAAACAACTTGTAGCTTCATTTTCAATTGTTTAAAATTAGAATCAACTTACAGTTTCATTCTTGACTCGTTTGAGCCTGTAAATAACATGTTGCTTCATTATTGGCTAGATCGAAGTTGGAAACAACTTGTAGCTTCATTCTAGACTCGTTTGAAGTTGAAAACAATTTGTAGTTTCATTCTTGACACGTTTGAGCCCGGAAACAACTTTTTGCTTCATTATTGGCTGGATTGAAGTTGGAAACAGCTTGTAGCTTCATTCCAGACTCCTTTGAAGTTGAAAACAACTTGTAGCTTCATTTTCGGTCGTTTAAAATTAGAATCAACTTTTAGTTTCATTCTTGACTCGTTTGAGCCTGTAAACAACATGTTGCTTCATTATTGGCTAGATCGAAGTTGGAAACAACTTGTAGCTTCATTCTAGACTCGTTTGAAGTTGAAAACAATTTGTAGTTTCATTCTTGACACGTTTGAGCCCGGAAACAACTTCTTGTTTCATTATTGGCTGGATTGAAGTTGGAAACAGCTTGTAGCTTCATTCCAGACTCCTTTGAAGTTGAACACAACTTGTAGCTTCATTTTCGGTTGTTTAAAATTAGAATCAACTTGTAGTTTCATTCTTGACTCGTTTAAGCCTGTAAACAACTTGTTGCTTCATTATTGGCTCGATTGAAGTTGGATACAACTTGTAGCTCGTTTGAAGTTGAAAACAATTTGTAGGTTCATTTTCGGTTGTTTAAAATTAGAATCAACTTGTAGTTTCATTCTTGACTCGTTTGAGCCTGGAAACAACTTTTTGCTTCATTATTGGCTAGATTGAAGTTGCAAACAACTTGTAGCTTCATTCCAAACTCGTTTGAAGTTGAAAACAACTTGTAGCTTCATTTTCGGTTGTTTAAAATTAGAATCAACTTTTAGTTTCATTCTTGACTCGTTTCAGCCTGTAAACAACTTGTTGCTTCATTATTGGCTAGATCAAAGTTGGAAACAACTTGTAGCTTCATTCTAGACTCGTTTGAAGTTGAAAACAATTTGTAGTTTCATTCTTGACACGTTTGAGCCCGTAAACAACTTTTTGCTTCATTATTGGCTGGATTGAAGTTGGAAACAGCTTGTAGCTTCATTCCAGACTCCTTTGAAGTTGAAAACAACTTGTAGCTTCATTTTCGGTTGTTTAAAATTAGAATCAACTTTTAGTTTCATTCTTGACTCGTTTCAGCCTGTAAACAACTTGTTGCTTCATTATTGGCTAGATCGAAGTTGGAAACAACTTGTAGCTTCATTCTAGACTCGTTTGAAGTTGAAAACAATTTGTAGTTTCATTCTTGACTCGTTTGAGCCCGGAAACAACTTGTTTTTTCATTATTGGCTGGATTGAAGTTGGAAACGACTTGTAGCTTCATTCCAGACTCGTTTGATGTTGAACACAACTTGAAGCTTCATTTTCGGTTGTTTAAAATTAGAATCAACTTGTAGTTTCATTCTTGACTCGTTTGAGCCTGTAAACAACTTGTTGCTTCATTATTGGCTAGATTGAAGTTGGAAACAACTTGTAGCTTCATTCTAGACTCGTTTGAAGTGGAAAACAATTTGTAGCTTCATTTTCGGTTGTTTAAAATTAGAATCAACTTGTAGTTTCATTCTTGACTCGTTTGAGCCTGTAAACAACTTGTTGCTTCATTATTGGCTAGATTGAAGTTGGATACAACTTGTAGCTTCATTCTAGACTCGTTTCAAGTGGAAAACAATTTGTAGCATCATTTTCGGTTGTTTAAAATTAGAATCAACTTGTAGTTTCATTCTTGACTCGTTTGAGCCCGGAAACAACTTGTTGCTTCATTATTGGCTGGATTGAAGTTGGAAACAACATCTAGCTTCATTCCAGACTCATTTGAAGTTGAAAACAACTTGTAGCTTCATTTTCAGTTGTTTAAAATTAGAATCAACTTGTAGTTTCATTCTTGGCTCGTTTGAGCCTGTAAACAACTTGTTGCTTCATTATTGGCTAGATTGAAGTTGGATGCAACTTGTAGCTTCATTCTAGACTCGTTTGAAGTTGAAAACAATTTGTAGCTTCATTTTCGGTTGTTTAAAATTAGAATCAACCTGTAGTTTCATTCTTGACTCGTTTGAGCCCGGAAACAACTTTTTGCTTCATTATTGGCTGGATTGAAGTTGGAAACAACATGTAGCTTCATTCCAGACTCGTTTGAAGTTGAAAACAACTTGTAGCTTCATTTTCAATTGTTTAAAATTAGAATCAACTTACTGTTTCATTCTTGACTCGTTTGAGCCGGTAAACAACATGTTGCTTCATTATTGGCTATATCGAAGTTGGAAACAACTTGTAGTTTCATTCTTGACTCGTTTGAGCCTGTAAACAACTTGTTGCTTCATTATTGGCTAGATTGAAGTTGGATGCAACTTGTAGCTTCATTCCAAACTCGTTTGAAGTTGAAAACAACTTGTAGCTTCATTTTCGATTGTTTAAAATTAGAATCAACTTTTAGTTTCATTCTTGACTCGTTTCAGCCTGTAAACAACTTGTTGCTTCATTATTGGCTAGATTGAAGTTGGATACAACTTGTAGCTTCATTCTAGACTCGTTTCAAGTGGAAAACAATTTGTAGCATCATTTTCGGTTGTTTAAAATTAGAATCAACTTGTAGTTTCATTCTTGACTCGTTTGAGCCCGGAAACAACTTGTTGCTTCATTATTGGCTGGATTGAAGTTGGAAACAACATCTAGCTTCATTCCAGACTCATTTGAAGTTGAAAACAACTTGTAGCTTCATTTTCAGTTGTTTAAAATTAGAATCAACTTGTAGTTTCATTCTTGACTCGTTTGAGCCTGTAAACAACTTGTTGCTTCATTATTGGCTAGATTGAAGTTGGATGCAACTTGTAGCTTCATTCTAGACTCGTTTGAAGTTGAAAACAATTTGTAGCTTCATTTTCGGTTGTTTAAAATTAGAATCAACCTGTAGTTTCATTCTTGACTCGTTTGAGCCCGGAAACAACTTTTTGCTTCATTATTGGCTGGATTGAAGTTGGAAACAACATGTAGCTTCATTCCAGACTCGTTTGAAGTTGAAAACAACTTGTAGCTTCATTTTCAATTGTTTAAAATTAGAATCAACTTACTGTTTCATTCTTGACTCGTTTGAGCCGGTAAACAACATGTTGCTTCATTATTGGCTAGATCGAAGTTGGAAACAACTTGTAGCTTCATTCTAGACTCGTTTGAAGTTGGAAACAATTTGTAGTTTCATTCTTGACACGTTTGAGCCCGGAAACAACTTTTTGCTTCATTATTGGCTGGATTGAAGTTGGAAACAGCTTGTAGCTTCATTCCAGACTCCTTTGAAGTTGAAAACAACTTGTAGCTTCATTTTCGGTCGTTTAAAATTAGAATCAACTTTTAGTTTCATTCTTGACTCGTTTCAGCCTGTAAACAACATTTTACTTCATTATTGGCTAGATCGAAGTTGGAAACAACTTGTAGCTTCATTCTAGACTCGTTTGAAGTTGAAAACAATTTGTAGTTTCATTCTTGACTCGTTTGAGCCTGGAAACAACTTGTTGTTTCATTATTGGCTAGATTGAAGTTGGAAACGACTTGTAGCTTCTTTCCAGACTCGTTTGATGTTGAACACAACTTGAAGCTTCATTTTCGGTTGTTTAAAATTAGAATCAACTTGTAGTTTCATTCTTGACTCGTTTGAGCCTGTAAACAACTTGTTGCTTCATTATTGGCTTAGATTGAAGTTGGAAACAACTTTTAGCTTCATTCTAGACTCGTTTGAAGTGGAAAACAATTTGTAGCTTCATTTTCGGTTGTTTAAAATTAGAATCAACTTGTAGTTTCATTCTCGACTCGTTTGAGCCCGGAAACAACTTGTTGCTTCATTATTGGCTGGATTGAAGTTGGAAACAACATCTAGCTTCATTCCAGACTCGTTTGAAGTTGAAAACAATTTGTAGCTTCATTTTCAGTTGTTTAAAATTAGAATCAATTTGTAGTTTCATTCTTTACTCGTTTGAGCCTGTAAACAACTTGTTGCTTCATTATTGGCTAGATTGAAGTTGGATGCAACTTGTAGCTTCATTCCAAACTCGTTTGAAGTTGAAAACAACTTGTAGCTTCATTTTCGATTGTTTAAAATTAGAATCAACTTTTGGTTTCATTCTTGACTCGTTTCAGCCTGTAAACAACTTGTTGCTTCATTATTGGCTAGATTGAAGTTGGATACAACTTGTAGCTTCATTCTAGACTCGTTTCAAGTGGAAAACAATTTGTAGCATCATTTTCGGTTGTTTAAAATTAGAATCAACTTGTAGTTTCATTCTTGACTCGTTTGAGCCCGGAAACAACTTGTTGCTTCATTATTGGCTGGATTGAAGTTGGAAACAACATCTAGCTTCATTCCTGACTCATTTGAAGTTGAAAACAACTTGTAGCTTCATTTTCAGTTGTTTAAAATTAGAATCAACTTGTAGTTTCATTCTTGACTCGTTTGAGCCTGTAAACAACTTGTTGCTTCATTATTGGCTAGATTGAAGTTGGATGCAACTTGTAGCTTCATTCTAGAATCGTTTGAAGTTGAAAACAATTTGTAGCTTCATTTTCGGTTGTTTAAAATTGGAATCAACTTGTAGTTTCATTCTTGACTCGTTTGAGCCCGGAAACAACTTTTTGCTTCATTATTGGCTGGATTGAAGTTGGAAACAACATGTAGCTTCATTCCAGACTCGTTTGAAGTTGAAAACAACTTGTAGCTTCATTTTCAGTTGTTTAAAATTAGAATAGACTTGCAGTTTCATTCTTGACTCGTTTGAGCCTGTAAACAACATGTTGCTTCATTATTGGCTAGATCGAATTTGGAAACAACTTGTAGCTTCATTCTAGACTCGTTTGAAGTTGAAAACAATTTGTAGTTTCATTCTTGACACGTTTGAGCCCGGAAACAACTTCTTGTTTCATTATTGGCTGGATTGAAGTTGGAAACAGCTTGTAGCTTCATTCCAGACTCCTTTGAAGTTGAACACAACTTGTAGCTTCATTTTCGGTTGTTTAAAATTAGAATCAACTTGTAGTTTCATTCTTGACTCGTTTAAGCCTGTAAACAACTTGTTGCTTCATTATTGGCTCGATTGAAGTTGGATACAACTTGTAGCTCGTTTGAAGTTGAAAACAATTTGTAGCTTCATTTTCGGTTGTTTAAAATTAGAATCAACTTGTAGTTTCATTCTTGACTCGTTTGAGCCTGGAAACAACTTTTTGCTTCATTATTGGCTAGATTGAAGTTGCAAACAACTTGTAGCTTCATTCCAAACTCGTTTGAAGTTGAAAACAACTTGTAGCTTCATTTTCGGTTGTTTAAAATTAGAATCAACTTTTAGTTTCATTCTTGACTCGTTTCAGCCTGTAAACAACTTGTTGCTTCATTATTGGCTAGATCGAAGTTGGAAACAACTTGTAGCTTCATTCTAGACTCGTTTGAAGTTGAAAACAATTTGTAGTTTCATTCTTCACACGTTTGAGCCCGGAAACAACTTTTTGCTTCATTATTGGCTGGATTGAAGTTGGAAACAGCTTGTAGCTTCATTCCAGACTCCTTTGAAGTTGAAAACAACTTGTAGCTTCATTTTCGGTTGTTTAAAATTAGAATCAACTTGTAGTTTCATTCTTGACTCGTTTAAGCCTGTAAACAACTTGTTGCTTCATTATTGGCTAGATCGAAGTTGGAAACAACTTGTAGCTTCATTCTAGACTCGTTTGAAGTTGAAAACAATTTGTAGTTTCATTCTTGACTCGTTTGAGCCCGGAAACAACTTGTTGTTTCATTATTGGCTGGATTGAAGTTGGAAACGACTTGTAGCTTCATTCCAGACTCGTTTGATGTTGAACACAACTTGAAGCTTCATTTTCGGTTGTTTAAAATTAGAATCAACTTGTAGTTTCATTCTTGACTCGTTTGAGCCTGTAAACAACTTGTTGCTTCATTATTGGCTAGATTGAAGTTGGAAACAACTTGTAGCTTCATTCTAGACTCGTTTGAAGTGGAAAACAATTTGTAGCTTCATTTTCGGTTGTTTAAAATTAGAATCAACTTGTAGTTTCATTCTTGACTCGTTTGAGCCCGGAAACAACTTGTTGCTTCATTATTGGCTGGATTGAAGTTGGAAACAACATCTAGCTTCATTCCAGACTCGTTTGAAGTTGAAAACAATTTGTAGCTTCATTTTCAGTTGTTTAAAATTAGAATCAATTTGTAGTTTCATTCTTGACTCGTTTGAGCCTGTAAACAACTTGTTGCTTCATTATTGGCTAGATTGAAGTTGGATAAAACTTGTAGCTTCATTCCAAACTCGTTTGAAGTTGAAAACAACTTGTAGCTTCATTTTCGATTGTTTAAAATTAGAATCAACTTTTAGTTTCATTCTTGACTCGTTTCAGCCTGTAAACAACTTGTTGCTTCATTATTGGCTAGATTGAAGTTGGATACAACTTGTAGCTTCATTCTAGACTCGTTTCAAGTGGAAAACAATTTGTAGCATCATTTTCGGTTGTTTAAAATTAGAATCAACTTTTAGTTTCATTCTTGACTCGTTTGAGCCCGGAAACAACTTGTTGCTTCATTATTGGCTGGATTGAAGTTGGAAACAACATCTAGCTTCATTCCAGACTCATTTGAAGTTGAAAACAACTTGTAGCTTCATTTTCAGTTGTTTAAAATTAGAATCAACTTGTAGTTTCATTCTGGACTCGTTTGAGCCTGTAAACAACTTGTTGCTTCATTATTGGCTAGATTGAAGTTGGATGCAACTTGTAGCTTCATTCTAGACTCGTTTGAAGTTGAAAACAATTTGTAGCTTCATTTTCGGTTGTTTAAAATTAGAATCAACTTGTAGTTTCATTCTTGACTCGTTTGAGCCCGGAAACAACTTTTTGCTTCATTATTGGCTGGATTGAAGTTGGAAACAACATGTAGCTTCATTCCAGACTCGTTTGAAGTTGAAAACAACTTGTAGCTTCATTTTCAGTTGTTTAAAATTAGAATCAACTTGCAGTTTCATTCTTGACTCGTTTGAGCTTGTAAACAACATGTTGCTTCATTATTGGCTAGATCGAATTTGGAAACAACTTGTAGCTTCATTCTAGACTCGTTTGAAGTTGAAAACAATTTGTAGTTTCATTCTTGACACGTTTGAGCCCGGAAACAACTTCTTGTTTCATTATTGGCTGGATTGAAGTTGGAAACAACTTGTAGCTTCATTCCAGACTCCTTTGAAGTTGAACACAACTTGTAGCTTCATTTTCGGTTGTTTATGTAACGTCTGTAATATTCGACATATATATATCAGTATTTAGTTTTGGTGATATATGAAATTTCGTGTTTTAATTGCCAAATTATGTGAATTTGACTCTTTTGTCGTTACGTGACTTTCGTATATCGTTTAAATGTACTTGTACGACTTTTGGTGGATAATTCTCGCTACGCGATTAAATGATACTACTAGTTGCGACGGTTTTGACTTTATATTAATAATTGTGATCGTTGTCGCTACCCGATTTAATAATAGTAGAGATTGATATAATTTAGTGATATTTGTTAAATTGCGAGTAGCCGATAAACTTTAACTTGTAAAATAGCGTTTTAGTGTATATATTCTTCTCGAGATTTTACGTGTATTGTACTCGTGCTTTATATTTATGTGAATGTGTATATTAGAGCTCTACTTGTAATATTACTTTTAAAATTCATTCTTTGTCCAAAATTTTTGAAAACTATTTTATTAAACTTCTAAAATCTCATATTATTTATGATATTAATTTCATGATTTATGGATTAGTACTTTAATTATTAAAACTCTTTCTTTTAATACTCTTTTAATCACACTTTTATTAATTATCAATGGTCTACATTACCCTTGCATGCAAACACCACATACATTGCTTCCAAGGACAAGCTAGACATTTCCAACCCCACTACCACTTTCTAGTCAAAAGATGAGTCAAGAAACACAAGCTTGCAACACTTGTCACATTACTATACACTTAACAAAACCCTCCTCTCTCTCTTTTCTCTCATTTCACTCCCTCACTTCTCTCCCTCTCTTTCATTCAGCCGAATACTCCCTCCCCACCATTTCCATCATTTCTTCCATTTCCCTTGAGATTTTAAGCTTGGAAAGGAGAGTTCTTCACAATTCAAGCTTGATACTTCCAACTCTAGGTGAGATCTTACTTGCATGTGACATTTGGAACCGGAATGGGGCTTTGGTTTTTATGGACTTAGAGCCACCATTTCAGAGGTTCCTAGATGATGAGCTTGATGTGATTTTGGTAGAGGTTATACCTCCATTTGGCCAAGATACACTTGCTTCATCACCCTCGGCAATGACCCTTAAGGGAGCCGAGGGGAGTGATTGTTTTGAAGGCTTGAGATTCGTAATGTGTGATCTTTTGTATATGTTTTAAGTGATTTTGATCCTTTGTTATATGTTTTATTAAGTTTAAGAGCTTGCATGTTATGCTTTGTACAAAAATTGAGTGAAACTAGTGATTTTATGACATGACATTCGAATGGATAGTTTATGTGATGATTTGGGGTTTGTAACTTGGATTTTGGTTAATGCATGCCATGATTCTTGTGAGATATGGTTAGTTCTGAATATATATGATAGTTTAAAGTGAGGAATGATAGTTATTTGTGAGGATTACCATGTGCTATATTCGAATTTATGCATATATATGCCCCTGAAATTTCTGCCCTGTTTTACCTCTATAAATGCCTCGGTTTTGTGCTTTTAAATGGTTAAATGTTGAGATATCTTGCCTTGGGTGACTAGTCAGTAGGTATATGTACATGGTAGAGTAGGATTTGTGGCTTGGTTTGTTGGTTCATGGAGTTTTGGAGGGTGTTAAGGTGGAAGGAGTCACACACACACCATGGCAGATTTTTACACCTTAGAAAACTAGTGAAATGGAGGTGTCATGCTTAGGCCCTCATAGGCCCAAGTCTCCTGGAGGTAGGACTTGATGTATACAAGTCTCCAGTAGCTTTAGAAGTCATAAAAACCATCATTTACATAGATGCACACACACATTTCAGGGTACACCCCAGAACAGGGCACATTTGGGTCAATTGCACTTTTGTATGTTAAACACCTTGTCAATGAGGAGGCCCTCATGGGGCCTTGATTTAGATGAACTTAGGGAAGTATTAGGAAGCTATTTGAGTCATTGGATTGGTGTATTGAGTGAGTTTAGTGAGTGACAAGTGAGTAAGTTCATGGCAGTCCCCACAGCAGGGCAGGGTGCCCTGTGTCAACTTTGCATAGAGGCCCAAGGAGGCCTGAGCAAGGCATTAGTGTCATTCCAAGTGCACAACTTAGATTTAAGTCTTAAGTACCCAGTAGAGTCACAATTTCACCAAGGCACATAGTGTAAACACTTGTTTTTGCCTAAACCCCCAAGAGGTGCCAAACTGCCAAGGCAGAATGGTTACTTTAGTGCACTAAATTTTAAGGACCCATATAGGCAATGCCTTTGAGTCACACCACTTCATAACATTAGTTTAATATTGTGTCAACCTTTAGAAATTGGTTTGGAGTCAATACCCTTAGTGGAGATGCCTTATTTCCACTTAAGAACACAAGTGTCACACATGTAGTCACATTCTAGTACCAACTTAGGATGCATTGCATTTTAGTGTGTCATCAGTGAGGCCTTGACCTCATATTGATTCCATGAGTTAGTTTTAAGTCATATTAGAGAGTGCAAGTTAGTTTAAGTCAATTCACTTAGTGTAGATGCATTCTTTTACCAAGGCACCCAAGTGTTGCCAAGGTAAGCATACTAGTAAGTCACTTAGGTTGCACTTCACATGTAAGTCTTGGGAGGTGAGGCACAAGTGTGCCTTACTATTAATTTGTTAATTTGAGGTCAGTAGAGTATAGTTAGGAGGTATTGGTCTTAGACCTTATGTGCTACTTGATTAAATGCTTAAGTGACTTAGGTGTAGTTAGAGATTCCTAAGTAATAATAGTTAAATGATAAAGTGCCATGCTTTACTTGTTATGTGCATTACTTGATGATCATGTTACTTGTTCTGATTAAGTTTAAGTGTATACTTTATATATATATGTATATATTTATTTATATATATATATATATTTATACGCGAAGGGGTAGTTAGTGACGAGGATACTATTAATTATAGGTGCAAGTAGGAGGCCAGGCAAGGAACCTCTAGAAGCATCTATTCAGGAGTCTAGTAAGCTTTATCCAGGCAAGTGAAACTCTTCCTTTATACTTGCTTTATGATTGTATACCCTGCGAACGCTGAATTTCTGTTATTTAGGGTTGAATTACCTTATCACCCCTCATGATTATCACTTTGGATTCCAATAATACCCTTAACACTTGAATTACCTTTTTCATATGAAATCACCTTACAACCACATGATTATACTCCAATAGTCCTTGATGAATAATGAGAACTTGATACCCACATTAACCTGAATTATCTCATTTGGAACCCTGATCTTAATAACATCCTTTACTTTTGAAAGATCACTTGTATTTCGAAAACACCCTTGCTTATAACTTGTCTTTGATCAAGACCCTTTTTTTTGAAAATGATTTGATTTGAAATGACCTTAAAAGGAATTGGATAATAATTTTATATTAAGACTGAGGCGCCAGTCTATTATTGCAGCATCAGTAGCGGGGAGCCTGATGTCTGTTTATGGCCAATGTGTGCCGAGGATCCTCCCTGGTTGAATCACTTTATGTGGTTCGGAGCTTGGTGTGGGCTGATCACCCCTCAATGCTCGTAGCGCTGTGTGTTTCCAATTCCAATAAATTGATATCCCACATTGCACCTTTACTTGTGTTTATACCTTGTGATATATATTGTTGCTTTTGCACTTGATTATATTGCATATTGTGAACTGTTTTATTTACTGCTTTCACTTGCTGAGCTTTATGCTCATATATATTGTTGTTGTTATAACCCTTCAGTGAAACCCGAGAATGGCCCGATTCAAGCAGACCGCTCGTAAGACCACCTCAGGCAACGGGATTGCTTTCCGCCGTATGATGGGACAGGTTGGGAACTCGTAGTTCCCTAGTTAATTTCTTTTAAGTTTTTGGGATTTAAAAACTGTAGTATGACTTAGACTTAATTTGGATTTCTATTTGGGATTGTAATAACTTTAGATGTTGTTCATACTCATTCCTGGTGATCCGGGGATTGTGGATTTAGATTTTAGTTCTAATATTTCATAACTCTATAATTCTAGTTTATTTATCGTTTATGCATGCTTTAGTCGGTTATTAAGTTGGGTCCGTCACAGTTTAAAATTAGAATCAACTTGTAGTTTCATTCTTGACTCGTTTAAGCCTGTAAACAACTTGTTGCTTCATTATTGGCTAGATTGAAGTTGGAAACAACTTGTAGCTTCATTCTAGTCTCGTTTGAAGTGGAAAACAATTTGTAGCTTCATTTTCGGTTGTTTAAAATTAGAATCAACTTGTAGTTTCATTCTTGACTCGTTTGAGCCCGGAAACAACTTGTTGCTTCATTATTGGCTGGATTGAAGTTGGAAACAACATCTAGCTTCATTCCAGACTCGTTTGAAGTTGAAAAAAATTTGTAGCTTCATTTTCAGTTGTTTAAAATTAGAATCAATTTGTAGTTTCATTCTTGACTCGTTTGAGCCTGTAAACAACTTGTTGCTTCATTATTGGCTAGATTGAAGTTGGATGCAACTTGTAGCTTCATTCCAGACTCGTTTGAAGTTGAAAACAACTTGTAGCTTCATTTTTGATTGTTTAAAATTAGAATCAACTTTTAGTTTCATTCTTGACTCGTTTGAGCCTGTAAACAACTAGTTGCTTCATTATTGGCTAGATTGAAGTTGGATACAACTTGTAGCTTCATTCTAGACTCGTTTGAAGTTGAAAACAATTTGTAGCTTCATTTTCGGTTGTTTAAAATTAGAATCAACTTGTAGTTTCATTCTTGACTCGTTTGAGCCCGGAAACAACTTGTTGCTTCATTATTGGCTGGATTGAAGTTGGAAACAACATGTATATTCATTCCAGACTCGTTTGAAGTTGAAAACAACTTGTAGCTTCATTTTCAGTTGTTTAAAATTGGAATCAACTTGCAGTTTCATTCTTGACTCGTTTGAGCCTGTAAATGTTCGCAAAAATCTACACGCAAGCGCACGTGATCACAAGTAATATATTTGTTCGTTCCCACAGAGACTGGTGAATTAAGAATACGCACCTATGCAACAATGTATGAGTAATTTTCACTGCTAAGACAATTAACAAGAATGTGTTCTTTTATACTAATAACTAAATTTACTAATCAAAATCAGAATAGGAAAACACATGGGATTCTAACTTCATTATCGAATTCATCTAGAATTGAAATTACTGATTAACATGCGACTGTTGATCCTAATCAGACAACACGAAAGTAATACATGCCAACTCTCGTTGCACACATATCATACCAATCAAAATCCACAATTAAGACAGAGATCTCATGGACACCAACAAAGTTCAGACCCTATATCTCTATAGCGGTAGTGTAAGCAGAGAGGTTTAATAACAGGTCATCTATCATGATTACACAGGGTGATAAAAATAGTTCAAGTCTACCACAAATTATGCTTCATTCACATAATCCTATGTTTACATGGCATAGTTCTAAATTCAATCATCCACTCTCGCTTCAGAAAGAATTAACAAACAACTTAGAAGTTAGCTACGCTCCTAAGAAGAATAAGCACGGCGCATGCAAAGAAATCAACGTACGTCACAAAATCAAGCAATTAATATTCTTTACTAGACAACATCGATAAGTCCATTAGAATCCCATGAAGGCGGTTAGTTCTTAATCGAACTAATCGACATCATGGGTTCTAATGAAAACATGATAAATAAAAGACGAGAATTAAACATAAGACAATTGCTTGAATTAATAAATAAGAACACAACGTTACAGAATTGATGTTCACGATCTCGCTCGAAACTGTCACTTCCTCGCGAAGAACGATCCAATACAATTCACTAATGTGTTTTTTTACAAGAGAAAAACTGATAAAACTATATTCCGATATTCTACGATACAAGTGAGGCTAGGGTTTTTACACATGAGAAATTAGATACATTGACCAAGTCAACCGGGCCTTGACCGCTGCTAAAATCCATCAGAAAAGCTGCAAAAATCGGCCCGGAACAACTCTGCTGGGCGCAGCCGCGCTAAACTAGCGCAGGCGCGCTAGTGGGACAGTAGCTAGCGCGGGCGCGCTAAGATCTAGAGCGGGCGCGCTACTGTCTGCCACTGGCAGCCCGTTTCTTCGTTTTTTAGCTCGTTCCCGCGTGCATGCCCTTCCTCGCTCTAGTACCACTTCCGTAGGTGATCACGGTTGCATTTAGCACATGCAACAAGCCCTTTAAACCCCTAGACAGCTCTAGTGGACGAGTGTGTTCTCGTGAGGGTTTGTAGAAGATGTACCCACAAAATCCCAAGTCGTGATGAATCCACAATTCTCTATTCTTGCAATTAATGCACCAAAAACAACCTAAAATGAGAGAAAATCACTTCATCACCTCAACTCGTGACCTGCACAGAAAAACACTAAAAACACATCAAAAGACACTAAACACTTAAGTACAACCAACCAATTTAAGTGGAAATGAAGGCCTATAAGTGTGTATAAATACCACTTATCAATAAACAACATATTGCTTCATTATTGGCTAGATCGAAGTTGGAAACAACTTGTAGCTTCATTCTAGACTCGTTTGAAGTTGAAAACAATTTGTAGTTTCATTCTTGACTCGTTTGAGCCCGGAAACAACTTCTTGTTTCATTATTGGCTGGATTGAAGTTGGAAACGGCTTGTAGCTTCATTCCAGACTCCTTTGAAGTTGAACACAACTTGTAGCTTCATTTTCGGTTGTTTAAAATTAGAATCAACTTGTAGTTTCATTCTTGACTCGTTTCAGCCTGTAAACAACTTGTTGCTTCATTATTGGCTAGATCGAAGTTGGAAACAACTTGCAGCTTCATTCTAGACTCGTTTGAAGTTGAAAACAATTTGTAGTTTCATTCTTGACTCGTTTGATCCCGGACACAACTTGTTGTTTCATTATTGGCTGGATTGAAGTTGGAAACGACTTGTAGCTTCATTCCAGACTCGTTTGATGTTGAACACAACTTGTAGCTTCATTTTCGGTTGTTTAAAATTAGAATCAACTTGTAGTTTCATTCTTGACTCGTTTGAGCCTGTAAACAACTTGTTGCTTCATTATTGGCTAGATTGAAGTTGGAAACAACTTGTAGCTTCATTCTAGACTCGTTTGAAGTGGAAAACAATTTGTAGCTTCATTTTCGGTTGTTTAAAATTAGAATCAACTTGTAGTTTCATTCTTGACTCGTTTGAGCCCGGAAACAACTTGTTGCTTCATTATTGGCTGGATTGAAGTTGGAAACAACATCTAGCTTCATTCCAGACTCGTTTGAAGTTGAAAACAACTTGTAGCTTCATTTTCAGTTGTTTAAAATTAGAATCAACTTGTAGTTTCATTCTTGACTCGTTTGAGCCTGTAAACAACTTGTTGCTTCATTTATGGCTAGATTGAAGTTGGATGCAACTTGTAGCTTCATTCCAAACTCGTTTGAAGTCGAAAACAACTTGTAGCTTCATTTTCGGTTGTTTAAAATTAGAATCAACTTTTAGTTTCATTCTTGACTCGTTTCAGCCTGTAAACAACTTGTTGCTTCATTATTGGCTAGATTGAAGTTGGATACAACTTGTAGCTTCATTCTAGACTCGTTTGAAGTGGAAAACAATTTGTAGCTTCATTTTCGATTGTTTAAAATTAGAATCAACTTGTAGTTTCATTCTTGACTCGTTTGAGCCCGGAAACAACTTGTTGCTTCATTATTGGCTGAATTGAAGTTGGAAACAACATGTATATTCATTCCAGACTCGTTTGAAGTTGAAAACAACTTGTAGCTTCATTTTCAGTTGTTTAAAATTAGAATCAACTTGCAGTTTCATTCTTGACTCGTTTGAGCCTGTAAATGTTCGCAAAAATCTACACGCAAGCGCACGTGATCACAAGGAATATATTTGTTCGTTCCCACAGAGACTGGTGAATTAAGAATACGCACCTATGCAACAATGTATGAGTAATTTTCACTGCTAAGACAATTAACAAGAATGTGTTCTTTTATACTAATAACTAAATTTACTAATCAAAATCAGAATAGGAAAACACATGGGATTCTAACTTCATTATCGAATTCATCTAGAATTGAAATTACTGATTAACATGCGACTGTTGATCCTAATCAGACAACACGAAAGTAATACATGCCAACTCTCGTTGCACACATATCATACCAATCAAAATCCACAATTAAGACAGAGATCTCATGGACACCAACAAAGCTCAGACCCTATATCTCTATAGCGGTAGTGTAAGCAGAGAGGTTTAATAACAGGTCATCTATCATGATTACACAGGGTGATAAAAATAGTTCAAGTCTACCACAAATTATGCTTCATTCACATAATCCTATGTTTACATGGCATAGTTCTAAATTCAATCATCCACTCTCGCTTCAGAAAGAATTAACAAACAACTTAGAAGTTAGCTACGCTCCTAAGAAGAATAAGCACGGCGCATGCAAAGAAATCAACGTACGTCACAAAATCAAGCAATTAATATTCTTTACTAGACTACATCGATAAGTCCATTAGAATCCCATGAAGGCGGTTAGTTCTTAATCGAACTAATCGACATCATGGGTTCTAATGAAAACATGATAAATAAAAGACGAGAATTAAACATAAGACAATTGCTTGAATTAATAAATATGAACACAACGTTACAGAATTGATGTTCACGATCTCGCTCGAAACTGTCACTTCCTCGCGAAGAACGATCCAATACAATTCACTAATGTGTTTTTTTACAAGAGAAAAACTGATAAAACTATATTCCGATATTCTACGATACAAGTGAGGCTAGGGTTTTTACACATGAGAAATTAGATACATTGACCAAGTCAACCGGGCCTTGACCGCTGCTAAAATCCATCAGAAAAGCTGCAAAAATCGGCCCGGAACAACTCTGCTGGGCGCAGCCGCGCTAAACTAGCGCAGGCGCGCTAGTGGGACAGTAGCTAGCGCGGGCGCGCTAAGATCTAGAGCGGGCGCGCTACTGTCTGCCACTGGCAGCCCGTTTCTTCGTTTTTTAGCTCGTTCCCGCGTGCATGCCCTTCCTCGCTCTAGTACCACTTCCGTAGGTGATCACGGTTGCATTTAGCACATGCAACAAGCCCTTTAAACCCCTAGACAGCTCTAGTGGACGAGTGTGTTCTCGTGAGGGTTTGTAGAAGATGTACCCACAAAATCCCAAGTCGTGATGAATCCACAATTCTCTATTCTTGCAATTAATGCACCAAAAACAACCTACAATGAGAGAAAATCACTTCATCACCTCAACTCGTGACCTGCACAGAAAAACACTAAAAACACATCAAAAGACACTAAACACTTAAGTACAACCAACCAATTTAAGTGGAAATGAAGGCCTATAAGTGTGTATAAATACCACTTATCAATAAACAACATATTGCTTCATTATTGGCTAGATCGAAGTTGGAAACAACTTGTAGCTTCATTCTAGACTCGTTTGAAGTTGAAAACAATTTGTAGTTTCATTCTTGACTCGTTTGAGCCCGGAAACAACTTCTTGTTTCATTATTGGCTGGATTGAAGTTGGAAACGGCTTGTAGCTTCATTCCAGACTCCTTTGAAGTTGAACACAACTTGTAGCTTCATTTTCGGTTGTTTAAAATTAGAATCAACTTGTAGTTTCATTCTTGACTCGTTTCAGCCTGTAAACAACTTGTTGCTTCATTATTGGCTAGATCGAAGTTGGAAACAACTTGTAGCTTCATTCTAGACTCGTTTGAAGTTGAAAACAATTTGTAGTTTCATTCTTGACTCGTTTGATCCCGGAAACAACTTGTTGTTTCATTATTGGCTGGATTGAAGTTGGAAACGACTTGTAGCTTCATTCCAGACTCGTTTGATGTTGAACACAACTTGTAGCTTCATTTTCGGTTGTTTAAAATTAGAATCAACTTGTAGTTTCATTCTTGACTCGTTTGAGCCTGTAAACAACTTGTTGCTTCATTATTGGCTAGATTGAAGTTGGAAACAACTTGTAGCTTCATTCTAGACTCGTTTGAAGTGGAAAACAATTTGTAGCTTCATTTTCGGTTGTTTAAAATTAGAATCAACTTGTAGTTTCATTCTTGACTCGTTTGAGCCCGGAAACAACTTGTTGCTTCATTATTGGCTGGATTGAAGTTGGAAACAACATCTAGCTTCATTCCAGACTCGTTTGAAGTTGAAAACAACTTGTAGCTTCATTTTCAGTTGTTTAAAATTAGAATCAACTTGTAGTTTCATTCTTGACTCGTTTGAGCCTGTAAACAACTTGTTGCTTCATTTATGGCTAGATTGAAGTTGGATGCAACTTGTAGCTTCATTCCAAACTCGTTTGACGTCGAAAACAACTTGTAGCTTCATTTTCGGTTGTTTAAAATTAGAATCAACTTTTAGTTTCATTCTTGACTCGTTTCAGCCTGTAAACAACTTGTTGCTTCATTATTGGCTAGATTGAAGTTGGATACAACTTGTAGCTTCATTCTAGACTCGTTTGAAGTGGAAAACAATTTGTAGCTTCATTTTCAATTGTTTAAAATTAGAATCAACTTGTAGTTTCATTCTTGACTCGTTTGAGCCCGGAAACAACTTGTTGCTTCATTATTGGCTGGATTGAAGTTGGAAACAACATGTATATTCATTCCAGACTCGTTTGAAGTTGAAAACAACTTGTAGCTTCATTTTCAGTTGTTTAAAATTAGAATCAACTTGCAGTTTCATTCTTGACTCGTTTGAGCCTGTAAATGTTCGCAAAAATCTACACGCAAGCGCACGTGATCACAAGTAATATATTTGTTCGTTCCCACAGAGACTGGTGAATTAAGAATACGCACCTATGCAACAATGTATGAGTAATTTTCACTGCTAAGACAATTAACAAGAATGTGTTCTTTTATACTAATAACTAAATTTACTAATCAAAATCAGAATAGGAAAACACATGGGATTCTAACTTCATTATCGAATTCATCTAGAATTGAAATTACTGATTAACATGCGACTGTTGATCCTAATCAGACAACACGAAAGTAATACATGCCAACTCTCGTTGCACACATATCATACCAATCAAAATCCACAATTAAGACAGAGATCTCATGGACACCAACAAAGCTCAGACCCTATATCTCTATAGCGGTAGTGTAAGCAGAGAGGTTTAATAACAGGTCATCTATCATGATTACACAGGGTGATAAAAATAGTTCAAGTCTACCACAAATTATGCTTCATTCACATAATCCTATTTTTACATGGCATAGTTCTAAATTCAATCATCCACTCTCGCTTCAGAAAGAATTAACAAACAACTTAGAAGTTAGCTACGCTCCTAAGAAGAATAAGCACGGCGCATGCAAAGAAATCAACGTACGTCACAAAATCAAGCAATTAATATTCTTTACTAGACTACATCGATAAGTCCATTAGAATCCCATGAAGGCGGTTAGTTCTTAATCGAACTAATCGACATCATGGGTTCTAATGAAAACATGATAAATAAAAGACGAGAATTAAACATAAGACAATTGCTTGAATTAATAAATAAGAACACAACGTTACAGAATTGATGTTCACGATCTCTCTCGAAACTGTCACTTCCTCGCGAAGAACGATCCAATACAATTCACTAATGTGTTTTTTTACAAGAGAAAAACTGATAAAACTATATTCCGATATTCTACGATACAAGTGAGGCTAGGGTTTTTACACATGAGAAATTAGATACATTGACCAAGTCAACCGGGCCTTGACCGCTGCTAAAATCCATCAGAAAAGCTGCAAAAATCGGCCCGGAACAACTCTGCTGGGCGCAGCCGCGCTAAACTAGCGCAGGCGCGCTAGTGGGACAGTAGCTAGCGCGGGCGCGCTAAGATCTAGAGCGGGCGCGCTACTGTCTGCCACTGGCAGCCCGTTTCTTCGTTTTTTAGCTCGTTCCCGCGTGCATGCCCTTCCTCGCTCTAGTACCACTTCCGTAGGTGATCACGGTTGCATTTAGCACATGCAACAAGCCCTTTAAACCCCTAGACAGCTCTAGTGGACGAGTGTGTTCTCGTGAGGGTTTGTAGAAGATGTACCCACAAAATCCCAAGTCGTGATGAATCCACAATTCTCTATTCTTGCAATTAATGCGCCAAAAACAACCTAAAATGAGAGAAAATCACTTCATCACCTCAACTCGTGACCTGCACAGAAAAACACTAAAAACACATCAAAAGACACTAAACACTTAAGTACAACCAACCAATTTAAGTGGAAATGAAGGCCTATAAGTGTGTATAAATACCACTTATCAGTAAACAACATATTGCTTCATTATTGGCTAGATCGAAGTTGGAAACAACTTGTAGCTTCATTCTAGACTCGTTTGAAGTTGAAAACAATTTGTAGTTTCATTCTTGACTCGTTTGAGCCCGGAAACAACTTCTTGTTTCATTATTGGCTGGATTGAAGTTGGAAACGGCTTGTAGCTTCATTCCAGACTCCTTTGAAGTTGAACACAACTTGTAGCTTCATTTTCGGTTGTTTAAAATTAGAATCAACTTGTAGTATCATTCTTGACTCGTTTCAGCCTGTAAACAACTTGTTGCTTCATTATTGGCTAGATCGAAGTTGGAAACAACTTGTAGCTTCATTCTAGACTCGTTTGAAGTTGAAAACAATTTGTAGTTTCATTCTTGACTCGTTTGAGCCCGGAAACAACTTGTTGTTTCATTATTGGCTGGATTGAAGTTGGAAACGACTTGTAGCTTCATTCCAGACTCGTTTGATGTTGAACACAACTTGTAGCTTCATTTTCGGTTGTTTAAAATTAGAATCAACTTGTAGTTTCATTCTTGACTCGTTTGAGCCTGTAAACAACTTGTTGCTTCATTATTGGCTAGATTGAAGTTGGAAACAACTTGTAGCTTCATTCTAGACTCGTTTGAAGTGGAAAACAATTTGTAGCTTCATTTTCGGTTGTTTAAAATTAGAATCAACTTGTAGTTTCATTCTTGACTCGTTTGAGCCCGGAAACAACTTGTTGCTTCATTATTGGCTGGATTGAAGTTGGAAACAACATCTAGCTTCATTCCAGACTCGTTTGAAGTTGAAAACAACTTGTAGCTTCATTTTCAGTTGTTTAAAATTAGTATCAACTTGTAGTTTCATTCTTGACTCGTTTGAGCCTGTAACAACTTGTTGCTTCATTTATGGCTAGATTGAAGTTGGATGCAACTTGTAGCTTCATTCCAAACTCGTTTGAAGTCGAAAACAACTTGTAGCTTCATTTTCGGTTGTTTAAAATTAGAATCAACTTTTAGTTTCATTCTTGACTCGTTTCAGCCTGTAAACAACTTGTTGCTTCATTATTGGCTAGATTGAAGTTGGATACAACTTGTAGCTTCATTCTAGACTCGTTTGAAGTGGAAAACAATTTGTAGCTTCATTTTCGATTGTTTAAAATTAGAATCAACTTGTAGTTTCATTCTTGACTCGTTTGAGCCCGGAAACAACTTGTTGCTAAATTATTGGCTGGATTGAAGTTGGAAACGGCTTGTAGCTTCATTCCAGACTCCTTTGAAGTTGAACACAACTTGTAGCTTCATTTTCGGTTGTTTAAAATTAGAATCAACTTGTAGTATCATTCTTGACTCGTTTCAGCCTGTAAACAACTTGTTGCTTCATTATTGGCTAGATCGAAGTTGGAAACAACTTGTAGCTTCATTCTAGACTCGTTTGAAGTTGAAAACAATTTGTAGTTTCATTCTTGACTCGATTGAGCCCGGAAACAACTTGTTGTTTCATTATTGGCTGGATTGAAGTTGGAAACGACTTGTAGCTTCATTCCAGACTCGTTTGATGTTGAACACAACTTGTAGCTTCATTTTCGGTTGTTTAAAATTAGAATCAACTTGTAGTTTCATTCTTGACTCGTTTGAGCCTGTAAACAACTTGTTGCTTCATTATTGGCTAGATTGAAGTTGGAAACAACTTGTAGCTTCATTCTAGACTCGTTTGAAGTGGAAAACAATTTGTAGCTTCATTTTCGGTTGTTTAAAATTAGAATCAACTTGTAGTTTCATTCTTGACTCGTTTGAGCCCGGAAACAACTTGTTGCTTCATTATTGGCTGGATTGAAGTTGGAAACAACATCTAGCTTCATTCCAGACTCGTTTGAAGTTGAAAACAACTTGTAGCTTCATTTTCAGTTGTTTAAAATTAGAATCAACTTGTAGTTTCATTCTTGACTCGTTTGAGCCTGTAACAACTTGTTGCTTCATTTATGGCTAGATTGAAGTTGGATGCAACTTGTAGCTTCATTCCAAACTCGTTTGAAGTCGAAAACAACTTGTAGCTTCATTTTCGGTTGTTTAAAATTAGAATCAACTTTTAGTTTCATTCTTGACTCGTTTCAGCCTGTAAACAACTTGTTGCTTCATTATTGGCTAGATTGAAGTTGGATACAACTTGTAGCTTCATTCTAGACTCGTTTGAAGTGGAAAACAATTTGTAGCTTCATTTTCGATTGTTTAAAATTAGAATCAACTTGTAGTTTCATTCTTGACTCGTTTGAGCCCGGAAACAACTTGTTGCTAAATTATTGGCTGGATTGAAGTTGGAAACGGCTTGTAGCTTCATTCCAGACTCCTTTGAAGTTGAACACAACTTGTAGCTTCATTTTCGGTTGTTTAAAATTAGAATCAACTTGTAGTATCATTCTTGACTCGTTTCAGCCTGTAAACAACTTGTTGCTTCATTATTGGCTAGATCGAAGTTGGAAACAACTTGTAGCTTCATTCTAGACTCGTTTGAAGTTGAAAACAATTTGTAGTTTCATTCTTGACTCGATTGAGCCCGGAAACAACTTGTTGTTTCATTATTGGCTGGATTGAAGTTGGAAACGACTTGTAGCTTCATTCCAGACTCGTTTGATGTTGAACACAACTTGTAGCTTCATTTTCGGTTGTTTAAAATTAGAATCAACTTGTAGTTTCATTCTTGACTCGTTTGAGCCTGTAAACAACTTGTTGCTTCATTATTGGCTAGATTGAAGTTGGAAACAACTTGTAGCTTCATTCTAGACTCGTTTGAAGTGGAAAACAATTTGTAGCTTCATTTTCGGTTGTTTAAAATTAGAATCAACTTGTAGTTTCATTCTTGACTCGTTTGAGCCCGGAAACAACTTGTTGCTTCATTATTGGCTGGATTGAAGTTGGAAACAACATCTAGCTTCATTCCAGACTCGTTTGAAGTTGAAAACAACTTGTAGCTTCATTTTCAGTTGTTTAAAATTAGAATCAACTTGTAGTTTCATTCTTGACTCGTTTGAGCCTGTAACAACTTGTTGCTTCATTTATGGCTAGATTGAAGTTGGATGCAACTTGTAGCTTCATTCCAAACTCGTTTGAAGTCGAAAACAACTTGTAGCTTCATTTTCGGTTGTTTAAAATTAGAATCAACTTTTAGTTTCATTCTTGACTCGTTTCAGCCTGTAAACAACTTGTTGCTTCATTATTGGCTAGATTGAAGTTGGATACAACTTGTAGCTTCATTCTAGACTCGTTTGAAGTGGAAAACAATTTGTAGCTTCATTTTCGATTGTTTAAAATTAGAATCAACTTGTAGTTTCATTCTTGACTCGTTTGAGCCCGGAAACAACTTGTTGCTTCATTATTGGCTGGATTGAAGTTGGAAACAACATGTATATTCATTCCAGACTCGTTTGAAGTTGAAAACAACTTGTAGCTTCATTTTCAGTTGTTTAAAATTAGAATCAACTTGCAGTTTCATTCTTGACTCGTTTGAGCCTGTAAATGTTCGCAAAAATCTACACGCAAGCGCACGTGATCACAAGTAATATATATGTTCGTTCCCACAGAGACTGGTGAATTAAGAATACGCACCTATGCAACAATGTATGAGTAATTTTCACTGCTAAGACAATTAACAAGAATGTGTTCTTTTATACTAATAACTAAATTTACTAATCAAAATCAGAATAGGAAAACACATGGGATTCTAACTTCATTATCGAATTCATCTAGAATTGAAATTACTGATTAACATGCGACTGTTGATCCTAATCAGACAACACGAAAGTAATACATGCCAACTCTCGTTGCACACATATCATACCAATCAAAATCCACAATTAAGACAGAGATCTCATGGACACCAACAAAGCTCAGACCCTATATCTCTATAGCGGTAGTGTAAGCAGAGAGGTTTAATAACAGGTCATCTATCATGATTACACAGGGTGATAAAAATAGTTCAAGTCTACCACAAATTATGCTTCATTCACATAATCCTATGTTTACATGGCATAGTTCTAAATTCAATCATCCACTCTCGCTTCAGAAAGAATTAACAAACAACTTAGAAGTTAGCTACGCTCCTAAGAAGAATAAGCACGGCGCATGCAAAGAAATCAACGTACGTCACAAAATCAAGCAATTAATATTCTTTACTAGACTACATCGATAAGTCCATTAGAATCCCATGAAGGCGGTTAGTTCTTAATCGAACTAATCGACATCATGGGTTCTAATGAAAACATGATAAATAAAAGACGAGAATTAAACATAAGACAATTGCTTGAATTAATAAATAAGAACACAACGTTACAGAATTGATGTTCACGATCTCGCTCGAAACTGTCACTTCCTCGCGAAGAACGATCCAATACAATTCACTAATGTGTTTTTTTACAAGAGAAAAACTGATAAAACTATATTCCGATATTCTACGATACAAGTGAGGCTAGGGTTTTTACACATGAGAAATTAGATACATTGACCAAGTCAACCGGGCCTTGACCGCTGCTAAAATCCATCAGAAAAGCTGCAAAAATCGGCCCGGAACAACTCTGCTGGGCGCAGCCGCGCTAAACTAGCGCAGGCGCGCTAGTGGGACAGTAGCTAGCGCGGGCGCGCTAAGATCTAGAGCGGGCGCGCTACTGTCTGCCACTGGCAGCCCGTTTCTTCGTTTTTTAGCTCGTTCCCGCGTGCATGCCCTTCCTCGCTCTAGTACCACTTCCGTAGGTGATCACGGTTGCATTTAGCACATGCAACAAGCCCTTTAAACCCCTAGACAGCTCTAGTGGACGAGTGTGTTCTCGTGAGGGTTTGTAGAAGATGTACCCACAAAATCCCAAGTCGTGATGAATCCACAATTCTCTATTCTTGCAATTAATGCACCAAAAACAACCTAAAATGAGAGAAAATCACTTCATCACCTCAACTCGTGACCTGCACAGAAAAACACTAAAAACACATCAAAAGACACTAAACACTTAAGTACAACCAACCAATTTAAGTGGAAATGAAGGCCTATAAGTGTGTATAAATACCACTTATCAGTAAACAACATATTGCTTCATTATTGGCTAGATCGAAGTTGGAAACAACTTGTAGCTTCATTCTAGACTCGTTTGAAGTTGAAAACAATTTGTAGTTTCATTCTTGACTCGTTTGAGCCCGGAAACAACTTCTTGTTTCATTATTGGCTGGATTGAAGTTGGAAACGGCTTGTAGCTTCATTCCAGACTCCTTTGAAGTTGAACACAACTTGTAGCTTCATTTTCGGTTGTTTAAAATTAGAATCAACTTGTAGTTTCATTCTTGACTCGTTTCAGCCTGTAAACAACTTGTTGCTTCATTATTGGCTAGATCGAAGTTGGAAACAACTTGTAGCTTCATTCTAGACTCGTTTGAAGTTGAAAACAATTTGTAGTTTCATTCTTGACTCGTTTGAGCTCGGAAACAACTTGTTGTTTCATTATTGGCTGGATTGAAGTTGGAAACGACTTGTAGCTTCATTCCAGACTCGTTTGATGTTGAACACAACTTGTAGCTTCATTTTCGGTTGTTTAAAATTAGAATCAACTTGTAGTTTCATTCTTGACTCGTTTGAGCCTGTAAACAACTTGTTGCTTCATTATTGGCTAGATTGAATTGGAAACAACTTGTAGCTTCATTCTAGACTCGTTTGAAGTGGAAAACAATTTGTAGCTTCATTTTCGGTTGTTTAAAATTAGAATCAACTTGTAGTTTCATTCTTGACTCGTTTGAGCCCGGAAACAACTTGTTGCTTCATTATTGGCTGGATTGAAGTTGGAAACAACATCTAGCTTCATTCCAGACTCGTTTGAAGTTGAAAACAACTTGTAGCTTCATTTTCAGTTGTTTAAAATTAGAATCAACTTGTAGTTTCATTCTTGACTCGTTTGAGCCTATAAACAACTTGTTGCTTCATTTATGGCTAGATTGAAGTTGGATGCAACTCTTGTAGCTTCATTCCAAACTCGTTTGAAGTCGAAAACAACTTGTAGCTTCATTTTCGGTTGTTTAAAATTAGAATCAACTTTTAGTTTCATTCTTGACTCGTTTCAGCCTGTAAACAACTTGTTGCTTCATTATTGGCTAGATTGAAGTTGGATACAACTTGTAGCTTCATTCTAGACTCGTTTGAAGTGGAAAACAATTTGTAGCTTCATTTTCGCTTGTTTAAAATTAGAATCAACTTGTAGTTTCATTCTTGACTCGTTTCAGCCTGTAAACAACTTGTTGCTTCATTATTGGCTAGATCGAAGTTGGAAACAACTTGTAGCTTCATTCTAGACTCGTTTGAAGTTGAAAACAATTTGTAGTTTCATTCTTGACTCGTTTGATCCCGGAAACAACTTGTTGTTTCATTATTGGCTGGATTGAAGTTGGAAACGACTTGTAGCTTCATTCCAGACTCGTTTGATGTTGAACACAACTTGTAGCTTCATTTTCGGTTGTTTAAAATTAGAATCAACTTGTAGTTTCATTCTTGACTCGTTTGAGCCTGTAAACAACTTGTTGCTTCATTATTGGCTAGATTGAAGTTGGAAACAACTTGTAGCTTCATTCTAGACTCGTTTGAAGTGGAAAACAATTTGTAGCTTCATTTTCGGTTGTTTAAAATTAGAATCAACTTGTAGTTTCATTCTTGACTCGTTTGAGCCCGGAAACAACTTGTTGCTTCATTATTGGCTGGATTGAAGTTGGAAACAACATGTATATTCATTCCAGACTCGTTTGAAGTTGAAAACAACTTGTAGCTTCATTTTCAGTTGTTTAAAATTAGAATCAACTTGCAGTTTCATTCTTGACTCGTTTGAGCCTGTAAATGTTCGCAAAAATCTACACGCAAGCGCACGTGATCACAAGTAATATATTTGTTCGTTCCCACAGAGACTGGTGAATTAAGAATACGCACCTATGCAACAATGTATGAGTAATTTTCACTGCTAAGACAATTAACAAGAATGTGTTCTTTTATACTAATAACTAAATTTACTAATCAAAATCAGAATAGGAAAACACATGGGATTCTAACTTCATTATCGAATTCATCTAGAATTGAAATTACTGATTAACATGCGACTGTTGATCCTAATCAGACAACACGAAAGTAATACATGCCAACTCTCGTTGCACACATATCATACCAATCAAAATCCACAATTAAGACAGAGATCTCATGGACACCAACAAAGTTCAGACCCTATATCTCTATAGCGGTAGTGTAAGCAGAGAGGTTTAATAACAGGTCATCTATCATGATTACACAGGGTGATAAAAATAGTTCAAGTCTACCACAAATTATGCTTCATTCACATAATCCTATGTTTACATGGCATAGTTCTAAATTCAATCATCCACTCTCGCTTCAGAAAGAATTAACAAACAACTTAGAAGTTAGCTACGCTCCTAAGAAGAATAAGCACGGCGCATGCAAAGAAATCAACGTACGTCACAAAATCAAGCAATTAATATTCTTTACTAGACTACATCGATAAGTCCATTAGAATCCCATGAAGGCGGTTAGTTCTTAATCGAACTAATCGACATCATGGGTTCTAATGAAAACATGATAAATAAAAGACGAGAATTAAACATAAGACAATTGCTTGAATTAATAAATAAGAACACAACGTTACAGAATTGATGTTCACGATCTCGCTCGAAACTGTCACTTCCTCGCGAAGAACGATCCAATACAATTCACTAATGTGTTTTTTTACAAGAGAAAAACTGATAAAACTATATTCCGATATTCTACGATGCAAGTGAGGCTAGGGTTTTTACACATGAGAAATTAGATACATTGACCAAGTCAACCGGGCCTTGACCGCTGCTAAAATCCATCAGAAAAGCTGCAAAAATCGGCCCGGAACAACTCTGCTGGGCGCAGCCGCGCTAAACTAGCGCAGGCGCGCTAGTGGGACAGTAGCTAGCGCGGGCGCGCTAAGATCTAGAGCGGGCGCGCTACTGTCTGCCACTGGCAGCCCGTTTCTTCGTTTTTTAGCTCGTTCCCGCGTGCATGCCCTTCCTCGCTCTAGTACCACTTCCGTAGGTGATCAAGGTTGCATTTAGCACATGCAACAAGCCCTTTAAACCCCTAGACAGCTCTAGTGGACGAGTGTGTTCTCGTGAGGGTTTGTAGAAGATGTACCCACAAAATCCCAAGTCGTGATGAATCCACAATTCTCTATTCTTGCAATTAATGCACCAAAAACAACCTAAAATGAGAGAAAATCACTTCATCACCTCAACTCGTGACCTGCACAGAAAAACACTAAAAACACATCAAAAGACACTAAACACTTAAGTACAACCAACCAATTTAAGTGGAAATGAAGGCCTATAAGTGTGTATAAATACCACTTATCAGTAAACAACATATTGCTCCATTATTGGCTAGATCGAAGTTGGAAACAACTTGTAGCTTCATTCTAGACTCGTTTGAAGTTGAAAACAATTTGTAGTTTCATTCTTGACTCGTTTGAGCCCGGAAACAACTTCTTGTTTCATTATTGGCTGGATTGAAGTTGGAAACGGCTTGTAGCTTCATTCCAGACTCCTTTGAAGTTGAACACAACTTGTAGCTTCATTTTCGGTTGTTTAAAATTAGAATCAACTTGTAGTTTCATTCTTGACTCGTTTCAGCCTGTAAACAACTTGTTGCTTCATTATTGCTAGATCGAAGTTGGAAACAACTTGTAGCTTCATTCTAGACTCGTTTGAAGTTGAAAACAATTTGTAGTTTCATTCTTGACTCGTTTGAGCCCGGAACAACTTGTTGTTTCATTATTGGCTGGATTGAAGTTGGAAACGACTTGTAGCTTCATTCCAGACTCGTTTGATGTTGAACACAACTTGTAGCTTCATTTTCGGTTGTTTAAAATTAGAATCAACTTGTAGTTTCATTCTTGACTCGTTTGAGCCTGTAAACAACTTGTTGCTTCATTATTGGCTAGATTGAAGTTGGAAACAACTTGTAGCTTCATTCTAGACTCGTTTGAAGTGGAAAACAATTTGTAGCTTCATTTTCGGTTGTTTAAAATTAGAATCAACTTGTAGTTTCATTCTTGACTCGTTTGAGCCCGGAAACAACTTGTTGCTTCATTATTGGCTGGATTGAAGTTGGAAACAACATCTAGCTTCATTCCAGACTCGTTTGAAGTTGAAAACAACTTGTAGCTTCATTTTCAGTTGTTTAAAATTAGAATCAACTTGTAGTTTCATTCTTGACTCGTTTGAGCCTGTAAACAACTTGTTGCTTCATTTATGGCTAGATTGAAGTTGGATGCAACTTGTAGCTTCATTCCAAACTCGTTTGAAGTCGAAAACAACTTGTAGCTTCATTTTCGGTTGTTTAAAATTAGAATCAACTTTTAGTTTCATTCTTGACTCGTTTCAGCCTGTAAACAACTTGTTGCTTCATTATTGGCTAGATTGAAGTTGGATACAACTTGTAGCTTCATTCTAGACTCGTTTGAAGTGGAAAACAATTTGTAGCTTCATTTTCGATTGTTTAATAAATTAGAATCACTTGTAGGTTTCATGCTTGACTCGTTGGAGCCCGGAACAACTTGTTGCTAAATTATTGGCTGGATTGAAGTTGGAAAGGCTTGTAGCTTCATTCAGACTCCTTTGAAGTTGAACACAATTGTAGTTCATTTCGGTTGTTTTCTTAAATTAGAAGCAACGTTTAGTATCATTCTGACTCGTTTTCAGCCTGTGGTAAACAACTTGTTTGCTCATTATGGCTAGATCGAGTTGAAAAACTGGTGCTCATTCTAGGACTCGTTTGAAGTTGAAACACAATTGTAGTTTCATTTTGACTCGATTGACGCGGAACAAACTTGGTGTTTTTATTGGCTGGCTGATTGAAGTTTGGAACGATTGGATTCATTCGACTCGTTTGATGTTGAACACAACTTGTAGCTTCATTTCGTTGTTTAAACAATTAGCATCAACTTTAGTTTCATTCTTTTTTTTTTTTTTGTTTTTTGACTCGTTGAGACCTGTAAACAACTGGTTGCTTCATTATTGGGCTTAGAGTGAAGTTGGAAAACAAACTTGTAGCTTCATTCTAGACCGTTTGAGTGGAAACTACATTTGTCAGCTTCATTTCGGTTGTTTAAACTTAGAATCAACTTGTAGTTCATTCTTGACTCTTTTGAGCCGGAGGACACAACTTGTGCTTCATATTTGGCTAGGTTGAAGTTGGAAACAACATCTTAGCTTCATTCCAGACTCTTTTGATATTGAATACAATGTAGTCATTTTTCAGTTGTTTAAAATTAAAACAACTTGTAGTTTCATTCTTGACTCGTTTGAGCCGTCTGGTAACAATTGTTGCTTCACTTTTATGGATAGATTGAAAGTTGGATGCATGCATTCAAACTCGTTTGAGCATAAACACTTAACCGTCTTTGACAGTGAAAAATTCGGTTCTTGTGTTTAATAATTAAAATAACACTGTAGTTTCATGTTGATCGTTCAGCCTGGGTAAACAATTTGTGCTGATTCATTATTGGCTAGATTGAAGTTGGATACCAACTGTGTAGCTTCATTCTAGACTCGTTTTGCAAGTGGAAAACAATTTGTAGTATTTTTCGATTGTTATAAACTTAGAATCAACTTGTTAGTTCATTCTTGTCGCTTTGAGCCGGAGGAACGGAACATTGTTGCCTAAATTATTGCGGCGGATTGAAGTGGACAACGGCTTGTTAGCTTCATCGCGACTCCTTTGAAGTTGAACACAAACTGCTAGCTTCATTTTCTGGTTGTTTAAAATTGAATCAACTTGTAGTATAATTCTGACTCGTTTCAGCCTGTGAAACACTTGTTGCTCATTATTGGCTAATCGAAGTTGGGAAAAACTTGTAGTTCATTCTGACTCGTTTGAAGTTGAAACACATTTTGAGTTTCATTCTTGACTCGATTGAGCCGACAACAATTTGTGTTCAATTATTGGGCTGGATTTGAAGTTGGAAACGCTTGTAGCTTCATTCAGGACTCGTTTGTGTGCACACAACTTGTAGCTCCAATTTCGTGGGTTGGTTTAAATTAGAATCAACTTGTAGTGTCTTTTGCACTCGTTGAGCCTGAACAACTTTTGCTTCCATATTGGCTAGATTGAAGTTTGGAACACACTGTGTAGCTTCATTCTGACTCGTTGAAAGTGAAAAAAATTGTAGCTTCATTTTCGTCTGTTTTAAATTAGAAATCAACTTGGTAGTTTCATTCTTGACTCGTTTGAGCCCGGAAAGAGACCACTTGTTGCTTCCATTATTGGCTGGATTGAAGTTGGAAACAACATCTAGCTTCATTCACAGGACTCGTTTGAAGTTGAAAAACCTTGTAGCTTCATTTTCAGTTTGTTTAAAAACTTAGTAATCAACTTGTAGTGTTCATGGTCTCGTGACTGTTTGAGCCCTGAACCAACGTTGTGTATCGGTGGGGTCGCATTTATTGGGCTTAGATTGGAAGTTGGATGCAACTTGTAGCTATTCCAAAACTCGTTTGAGTGCGAAAAACAACTGTGCTTCTTTTCGGTTGTTAAAATTAGAATCAACTTTAGTTTCATTCTTGACTCGTTTCAGCCTGTAAACAACTTGTGCTTCATTATGGCTTAGAATTGAGGTTGGCTACCACTTGACTTCATTTAGACCTCTTGAAAAGGAATAGTGAACATTTGTAGCTTCCATTCATTGCTTTTTAAAAATTGAATCAACTTGTAGTTTCATTCTTGACTCGTTCTGAGCCCATTGGTGGAGAGAAAACAACTTGTTTGCTTCATTATTGTGGATTGCAAGTTGGAAACAACCATGTATATTCATTTCCACTCGTTTGAAGTGAAAAAACTTGTAGCGTCATTTTAAGTTTTGGTTTAAAATTAGAATCAACTGTCAGTTTCCATTTTGCTCGTTTTGAGCCTGTAAATGTTCGCAAAAATCTACACGCAAGACGCACTGATCACAGTAATATTATTGTTCGTTCCTACGAGACTGGTGAATTAAAACTACGAACCTAGTGAAACAACAATGTATGAGTTAATTTTCACTGAAGACAATTTAACAGGAATGTGTTTCTTTTACTAATCACTAAATTTAACTAATCAAATCGATAGGAAACCATGGGATTCTAATTCATTACGAATTCATATAGAATTGAAATTACGTTAACATGCGACTGTTGATCCTATCAGACAACACGAAGTACTACATGGCCAACCCCCCCCCCGCCCTTGCACACATTCTACCAATCAAATCCCACAAAAGACGTAGATCGTCCAGGACACCACCAAGCTCAGAGACCCTATATCTCTTGCTAGCGGTCAGTGTAAACAGAGATGGTTTACTAACAGGTCATTCTATTATGATGACCAGGTGATAAAATTAGTTCAAGTCACCACAATGTATGTTCATTCACAATATACTATGTTACTGGCATATTTCTAAATTAAATCATCCATCTCGCTTCAGAGAATTAACAAACAACTTAGAAGTTAGCTACGCTCCTAAAAGAATAAGCGACGGCGCATGCAAAGAAATCAACGGTACGCACAAATCAAGCACTTAATATGCTTACTAGACTACAATCGATAAGTCCCATTAGATCCCATGAAGGCGGTTAGTTCTTAATCGACTAATCGACATCATGGGTTTTAATGAAACATGATAAATAAAGACGAAATTAAACATAAGACAATTGCTGAATTAAAATAGAGAACACAACGTTACGAATTGATGTTCACGATCTCGCTCGAAACTGGTACTCCTCGCGAAGAACGATCCAATACAATTCATAATGGTGTTTTTTTACAAGAGAAAAACTGATAAAACTATATTCCGATATTCTACGATACAATTGGCTAGGGTTGTTTACCATGAATTAATACATTGACCAGTCAACCGGCCTTGACCGCTGCTAAAATCCATCAGAAAAGCTGCAAAAATCGGCCCGGAACAAACTCTGCTGGGCGCAGCCGCGCTAACAGCTGGCGGGCGCTAGTGGGACAGTAGCTAGCGCGGGCGCGCTAAGATCTAGAGCGGGCGCGCTACTGTCTGCCATGGCACCCGTTTTCTCGTTTTTTAGCTCGTTCCCGCGTGCATGCCCTTCCTCGCCTCTCAGTACCACTTCCGTAGTGACACGGTTGCATTTAGCACATGCAACAAGCCCTTTAAACCCCTAGACAGCTCTATGGACGAGTGTGTTCTCGTGAGGGTTGTGTAAAGATGTACACCCCAAATCCCAAGTCGTGATAATCCACAATTCTCATTTTGCAATTAATGCACCAAAAACAACCTAAATGAGAGAAATCACTCATCACCTCAACGCCGTGACCTGCACAAAAACCTAAAACACATCAAAAGACAACTAAACACTTAAGTTACAACCAACCAATTTAAGTGGAAATGAAGGCCTATAAGTGTGTAAAATACCACTTATCAGTAACACAATATTGCTTATTATGGCTAGATCGAAGTTGGAAACAACGTGTTAGCTTCTTCTAGACTCTTTGAAGTTGAAACAATTGTAGTTTCATTCTTGACTCGTTGAGCCCGGAAACAACTTCTTGTCATTATTGGCTGGATTGAAGTTGGAAACGGCTTGAGCTTCATTCCAACTCCTTTGAAGTTACCAATGTAGCTTCATTTTCGGTTGTTTTAAAATTAGAATCACTTGTAGTTTCATTCTTGACTCGTTTCAGCCTGTAAACAACTTGTTGCTCATTATTGGCTAGATCGAAGTTGGAAACACTTGTGCTTCATTCTAGACTCGTTTGAAGTTGAAAACAATTTGTAGTTTCATTCTTGACTCGTTTGAGCTCGGAAACAACTGTTGTTTCCATTATTGGTGGATTGAAGTTGGAAACGACTTGTAGCTTCATCCAGACTCGTTGATGTTGAAACAAACTTGAGCTTCAGTTTCGGTTGGTTTAAAATTAGAATACATTGTAGTTTTCATTCTTGACTCGTTGAGCCTGTAACAACTTGTTGCTTCATTATTGGCTAGATTGATTGGAAACAACTTGTGAGCTTCATTCTAGACTCGTTTGAAGTGGAAAACAATTTGTAAGCTTCATTTTCGGTTTTTTTAAAATAGAATCAACTTGTAGTTTCATTTCTGACTCGTTTGAGCCCAGAAACAACTTTGTTGCTTCATTATGGCTGGATTGAGTTGGAAACAACATCTAGCTTCATTCCAGACTCGTTTGAAGTTGAAAACACTGTAGCTTCATTTTCAGTTGTTAAAAGTAGAATCAACTTGTAGTTTCATTCTGACTCGTTGGAGCCGATAAACAACTTGTTGCGCTCATTTAGGGCTAGATGAAGTTGGATGCAACTCTTGTAGCTTCATTCCAAACTCGTTGAAAGTCGAAAACAACTTGTAGCTCATTTCGGTTGTTAAAATTAGAATCAACTTTTAGTTTCATTCGGACTCGTTCAGCCTGTAAACAACTTTTGCTTCATATTGGCTAGATTGAAGTTGGATACAACTGTAGCTTCATTCTAGACTCGTTTGAAGTGGAAAACATTTTGTAGCTTCATTTTCGCTTGTTTAAAATGAAATCAACTTGTAGTTTCATTCTTGATCGTTTCGCCTGTAAACAACTTTTTGCGTCATTATGTGGCTAGATAGAGTTGGAAACAACTGTAGCTTCATTCAGACTCGTTGAAGTTGAAAACAATTTGTAGTTTCATTCTTGACGTTTTGATCCACGGAAACAACTTGTTGTTTCATTATTGGCTGGATTGAAGTTGGAAACGACTTGGTAGCTTCATTCCAGACTCGTTTGATTTGAACCAACTTGTAGCTTCATTTTTCGGTTGTTTAAAATTAGAATCAACTGTAGTTTTCATTCTTGACTCGTTTGAGCCTGTAAACAACTTGTTGCTTCATTATTGGCTAGATTTGAAGTTGGAAACAACTGTGTAGCTTCATTCTGACTCGTTTGAAGTGGAAAACAATTGGTAGCTTCATTTTCGGTTGTTTAAAATTAGAATCAACTTGTAGTTTCTGTCTTGACTCGTTTGAGCCCGGAAACAACTTGTTTTCTTATTGCTGGATTGAAGTTGGAAAACAGAATTCACCAGACTCGTGGAAGTTGAAAACAACTTGTAGCTTCATTTTCAGTTGTTAAAATAAATCAACTTGCAGTTTTCATGCTTGACGCGTTGGGAGCCTGTAAATGTCGCAAAAATCTACACGCAGCGCACGGTGATCACAAGATATATATTGGCGTTCCCACAGAGACTGGTGAATTAAGAATACGCAACCTAGGCAACAATGTATGAGTAATTTTCACTGCTAAGACAATACAAGAATGTGTTTCTTTTATACTAAATAACTAAATTTGACTATCAAATAAGAATAGAAAACACATGGGATTCTAACTTCATTATCGAATTCATCTAGAATTGAAATTACTGATTAACATGCGACTGTTGAGTCCTAACAACAACAACGAAAAATACATGCCAACTCTCGTTGCACACATATCATACCAATCAAAATCCACAATTAAGACAGAGATCTCATGGACACCACAAAGTTCAGACCCTATATCTCATATAGCGGTAGTGTAAAAGCAGAGAGGTTTATAACAGGTCATTATCATGATTACACAGGGTGATAAAAATAGTTCAAGTCTACCACAAATTAGCTCATCACAAATCCTATTTTACATGGCATAGTTTCTAAATTCAAATCATCCACTCTCGCTTCAGAAAGAATTAACAAACAACTTAGAAGTTAGGCTCCGCTCATAAGAAAATAAGCACGGCGCATGCAAAGAAATCACGTAACGTCACAAAATAAGCAATTAATATTCTTTACTAGACTGCATCGATAAGTCCATTAGAATCCCTGAAGGCGGGTAGTTCTTAATCGAACTAATCGACATCATGGTTCTAATGAAAACATGATAAAAAAGACGAGAATTAAACATAAGACAATTGCTTGAATAATAAATAAGAACACAACGTTTCGAATTGATGTTTCACGATCTCGCTGAAACTGTCACGTCCTCGCGAAGAACGATCCAATACAATTCACTAATGTGTTTTTTTACAGAGAAAACTGATAAACTATATTCCCGATATTCTAAGATGCAAGTGAGGCTAGGGGTTTTTACAACATGAAAATTAGATACATGGACCATCAACCGGGCCTTGACCGCGCTCGAAACCCTCAGAAAAGCTGCAAAAATCGGCCCGGAACAACTCTGCTGGGCGCAGCCGCGCTAAACGAGCGCAGCGCGCTAGTGGGGACAGTAGCTATGCGCGCGCGCGCTAAGATCTAGAGCGGGCGCGCTACTGTCTGCCACTGGCATGCCGTGTTCTTCGTTTTTTTAGCTCGTTCCCGCGTGCAATGCCTTCCTCGCTCTAGTACACTTCCGTAGGTGACAAGGTTTGCATTTACACATGCAACAAGCCCTTTAAACCCCTAGACAGCTCTAGTGGACGAGTGTGTGTCTCGTGAGGGTTTGTAGAAGATGTACCCCACAAACCCCAAGTCGTGATGAATCCACAATTCTCTATTCTTGCAATAATGCACCAAAAACAACCTAAAATGAGAGAAAACACTTCAATCACCTCAACTCGTGACCTGCACAGAAAAACACTAAAAACCAATCAAAAGACACAAACAATTAAGTACACCACCATTTAGTGGAATGGGCCATAAGTGTGTATAAATACCACTTATCGTAAACAACATATGTGCTCCATTATTGGCTAATCGAAGTTGGAAAACAACTTGTAGCTTCATTCTAGACGCGGTTGAAGTTGAACAATTTTGTATTTCATTCTTGACTCGTTTGAGCCCGGAACAACTTCTTGTTTCATATTGGTGGATTGAAGTTGGAAACGGCTTGTAAGCTTCAGTCCAGACTCCTTTTGAAGTTGAACACAACTTGTAGCTTCATTTTCGGTTGTTTAAAATTAATCAACCTTGTAGTTTCATTCTGACTCGTTTCAAGCCTGTAAACACTTTGTTGCTTCATTTATGGGCTAGATCGAAGTTGGAAACAACTTGTAGCTTCATTCTAGACTCGTGTTGAAGTTGAAAACAATGTGTAGTTTCATTCGTTGACTCGTTTTGAGCCGAAACAACTTGTTGTTTCATTATTGGCTGGATTGAATTGGAACGACTTGTAGCTTCATTCCAGACTCTGTGTGTTGAACACAACTTGTAGCTTCATTTTCGGTTGTTAATTAAGAATCAACTTGTAGTTTCATTCTTGACTGGTCTTTGGGCCTGTAAAACTTGTTGTTGCTTCATGATTGGCTAGTTGAATTGGAAACAACTTGTAGCTTTCATTCTAGACTACGTTTGAAGTGGAAAACAATTTTGTAGCTTCATTTTCGGTTGTTTAAAATTAAGAATCAACTTGTAGTTTCATTCTTGACTCGTTTGAGCCGGAAACAACTTGTTGCTTCATTATGGCTGAGTTGAAGTGGGAAACAACATCTAGCTTCATTCCAGACTCGGTTTGAAGTTGAAAACAACTTGTAGCTTCATTTTCATTGTTAAAATTAGAAGCAACTTGTAGTTTTCATTTCTTGACTCGTTGAGCCTGTAACAACTTGTTGCTTCATCTGGCTAGATTGAAGTTGGATGCAACTTGTAGCTTCAATTCAAACCTCGTTTGAAGCGAAAACAACTTGTAGCTTAATTTTCGGATTGTTGTAAATTAGAAATCAACTTTTAGTTCATTCTTGACTCGTTTCAGCCTGTAAACAACTTGTTGCTTCATTATTGGCTAGATTGAAGTGGGATACAACTTGTAGCTCATTCTAGACTCGTTGGAAGTGGAAAACAATGTGGTAACTTCATTTTCGATGTTTAAAATAAGAATCAACTTGTAGTTTTTCATCCTTGACTCGTTTCACGCCTGTAAACAACTTGTTGCTTCATTATTGGCTAGATCGAAGTTGGAACAACTTGTAGCTTCATGTCGACTCGTTTGAAGTTGAAAACAATTTGTAGTTTCATTCTTTGACTCGTTTGATCCGGAAACAACTTGTTGTTTCATTATTGGCTGGATTGAAAGTTGGAAACGACTGTAGCTTCATTCCAGACCTCGTTTGATGTTGAACACAACTGGTAGTTCATTTTCGTTGTTTTAAAATTAGAATCAACTTGTGGTTTCATTCTTGACTCGTTTGGCCTGTAAACAACTTGTTGCTTCATTATGGCTAGATTGAAGTTGGAAACAACGTGTAGCTTCATTCTAGACTCGTTTGAAGTGGAAAACAATTGTAGCTTCATTTTCGGTTGTTTAAAATTAGAACAACTTGTAGTTTCATTCTTGACTCGTTTGAGCCCGAAAACAACTGTTGCTTCTATATTGGCTTGGATTGAAGTTGGAACACACTAGCTTCATTCCAGACTCGTTGAAGTTGAAACACTTGTAGCTTCATTTTTCAGTGTTTAAATTAGAATCAACGTTATGTTCCATTCTTGAACTCGTTTGAGCCTGTAAACAACGTGTTGCTTCATTATTGGCTAGATTGAAGTTGGATGCAACTTGTAGCTTCATTCCAAACGCGTTTGAAGCGAAAACACTTGTAGCTGTCATTTTCGTTGTTTTAAAGTAGAATCAACGTTTAGTTTCATTCTTGACGCGTTGTCACGCCTGTAAACACTTGTTGGCTTCATTATTGGCTAGATTGAAGCTGGATACAACTTGTACTTTCATTCTAGACCTCGTTGAAGTGAAAAACATTTGTAGCTGTCATTTTCGATTGTTTAAAATTAGAATCAACTTGTAGTTCATTCTTGACTCGTTTGAGCCCGGAAACAACTTGTTGCTTCATTATTGCTGATGGAAGTTGGAAACAACATCTAGCTTCATTCCAGACTCGTTTGAAGTTAAAACAACTTGTAGCTGTCAATTTTCAGTTGTTTAAAATTAGAATCACTTTTAGTTTGTCATTCTTGATCGTGGTTGAGCTGTAAACAACTTGTTGCTTCATTATTGGCTAGATTGAATTGATGGCAACTTGTAGCTTCATTCCTAGACTTGTTTGAAGTTGAAAACAATTTGTAGCTGCATTTTCGGTTGTTTAAAATTAGAATCAACTTGTAGTTTCATTCTGACTCGTTTGAGCCCGGAAACAACGTTTTGCTTCATTAT